>NW_005059604.1:0-1521 GCF_000277835.1 Geospiza fortis
TTTGTCATGGGCAGGGACACCTTCCACAAATGAAAAACAACAGCTGTATTTTCTCAGCCAAGAATCACTCTGAGGAAAATAAAATATTTTCACAGCAAGGCAGAGATTGAAATGAAGTTTATTTGCTTATTCATTCAGTTGAACTCTCTGACTAAATCACATATTGGATTAGCTGCATTCAATGTCTTCTCTTTCCTCTGCTTGGGTAGGTCTTCCTTCTAAGGGACAAAAATTGCAGGGATGCAAATAATTTAACTGAGAAATGGAAATTGGAAAAACACATTGTTGCCTTTTGACAACATCTTTCTTGATCAAAAGGGTGTTTCTGCTATGTGCAACTGTCCTCAAGCAGGGCAGTAACCCAGCAAAGAAATTATTCCAGGAGTGACAGGGGAATGTCCCACACTAACCTAACAAGCTGTGACAGCCATGTGAAGAGATCTCCCAGGTGGCATAAGATGTGATATCCAAGTTGTTACACAGCATGGCTTGGATGACTTTTTAAGGAGAATTCCATCTTCCAAAACACCAGTATTTACCAGACCTGGAAGAGAGTTGAGGTTTCAGGAGGATAGTGCATACATGTCAATCAGAGAGTAAATAGTGTCCTCCAACAGCAAGTGGAGCAGACCTTTGTTTTCCTCTGTTTTCCTGTGCAAAGCTCGTCTCAGTCTTAAGGGAGCTGTCTTTCACTGAACCAGGGTTCTGAGCTTGCAGGCATAACACAAATGCCTGGGAGAGTCCAGCTTGAAGGGATAAACACAAGCAAGGGCATGCAAATAAAGGACAAAAAGCTCAAGAATGTGAGTACCAAAGCTCTCAAACTGTGTCTGCTGGGTACCTCCATGCAGGTGTGTCTGAGAGGAATTGGAGAGGTCAGTCTCCTGGGTTTGACAGTATAGACAGAGCAGTCGTGGAATAAGAGAGCTTTCCAGCTGTAGAGTGGCAAATGGGGACATATCTCATCTCCAAAACTGAGACAAGCTTTCAATCAAGTCTTCAGGAGTTTTGGCACAAGAGAAATCAGCTTTTTTTTGTCCCCTTCTCCACACCGCTGCCTTTCTACTCAGTAGGGAGAAACTGCTCACTCAAGAGACAAATCACCTGATCTGTTGTAGACATCTGCCACAAGTTAAGATGAACAACAGCCAGAAACTTCTCTCCCTCGTGGTCCTCTCCTTTGATTGCTAAAGGAGCCCATATGACAGCAGACAGAGATGTCTACACTGGTCAGATGAATCCCACACCTGAATGACCAGACTCCTGTTTGGCTGATGAGATGCTAAAAGAGGAATGACAACCAGATGGATTCATTACAGAGTACTCTGCTATCATACACCAAATAAAAGCATCTTAAGAATGTGTCACAAATACCTGCCATCTAAAGTTATTAGAGAAAAAACATCTCACACAATTAATGACATCCCCAAAGTAGTCAGGCATGAGCAGCATGCCTTTTGGGCTACTGGGCAGGCTGACACATCAGTGGATGAGGTGACTGTCCTGGATTGCCAAGCAAAT
>NW_005059605.1:0-1520 GCF_000277835.1 Geospiza fortis
ACAGAGAAGAGATCAGTGTCTGCCCTTATGTTATACCCATTGTTTGAGATGTATGGATTTTATGGTGGGCAAATACCAACTGTCTGTTTCTCTCCTTAACCCTGAAGATAAAAAATCAGATTTTTATTTGTATTTTGTTTTTTTGTCTTCATATATTCCCCTCTTGGAAATACCCAGACAGTAAGTTACCAGTGTTGCTGATGGGGCAATTGACTCTTCCTGTGGCCATTGCTTCTGCAGTTCACTCACACCACATTACTGAGCAATCCAGCACTGTCAGCCCATTTAGCACAAATGTCTACAATGAAGTGCCAGAGGGGCTGTGGGCAGGCATAAGCATCCCTCTGCCTGGTCTACAGGTCTCAACTAGTCAGGAGATAGAGACCTGACCCAAGGAAGTTGTTGGCACACACATTTTTAGGAGAGGAGTTAATTGTGCGCTCGTTGGAGGCACTGGGGACAAGGTAAAAAGAGATTTTTGCAGCCTGCCTTCTATCCCCTCTGCCTTTTCATTAAACATGACTGGAAAACATTTCCCAAGTGGAAAACACTTTTCTGTACTTTTTTTTCCCCTCAGCATTTAATAGCTGCTTAAAATTGCATCACTACGGCTTTTAGCAACTGGCAGTAAGATGTGTCCACTTCCATTTATGCCTGAGATCAGAAAAGGGTGGGTGTCCATTAATCCACACCTGTGTATTCACTGGAGAAGCAGCAAAGATTAAGTTTGTTGCCTTCTGGGAAGTCTTGAGTGTGCAGATTTCCTCCTGCCAGAATATGAGCAGAAAGGGAAATATTGTGTTGTCACTCAGACCTGTGCAGCAAAGTCCAGACAGGCGCCTTACCAGCCCCATTTCATTTTCTGAGGCATCAAAAAGCCGGAAGGGGGGAGATGCCCATGAAAGGTGATTAATGCTGGAACAAGGGGACCTAATCAGAGTGAAGGCAAGGAATCCACATGAAACAATAAGACACTGTGTAATTACTAAAATAACTAATACGTTGCTTTATAAACCATGATGAGCCACACATTTAGGATTATTCTGTATTCTGAACTTTGATTGACTTGCATAGTTGTATTTTTATTGCCAATTTTTTAGCAAGACAAAGCAAATTCAGTCAATCTGAGTCTCCAAATCTACATACAATCATTGATGCCAGGGAGAGAATCCTCTTCTCTATTGATCGAAGACTGAAGGTGAACTTGAATTTCCAAGAACTTGAGACAGTCTGAATGAGAATTTCCAGTGAAACTGGCATGAGGCTTTGGATCGAGTATCCAAGGTGACATACAGAAAATAAGGATATGTGCTTACTAGACAGCTTCTTTTGTCATCTGTCCATACTGCTGTGGGCATCAGACCTGACTGTGTTCCACCTTAGAGCACCATGCCACTGGCCACCTTCTGGATGTTCACTGGTCTTGCCCTGCCTGTTCTGCAGGTGAAAATCATCCAGGGGCATAACTGGTAAAGAAATGACAAGTACACACAGCCAATGAGCGACAGAAATGGGGAAAT
>NW_005059606.1:0-1520 GCF_000277835.1 Geospiza fortis
CCCAGTGTTGGACCCCAAATCTCTCTGTCTGGAATCCCAGTGCTGGACCCCGAATCCCCCTGACTGAAATCCCGGTGTTTGACCCCAAATCCCCCTGATTGGAATCCCAGTGTTGAACCCCAGTGGCTTTGGTGGAGGACATGGACCTGATGGGAGAGTGATGTTCTCTGCTTTGTGCAGTGTTAATGTAGTGATGAGTGAACTGATGGGAGGATTCAGCTTGGTTTGGGCCATGGAGGGAGGGAGACCAGCAAGAATGTCTTTCCTGTAGAACCTTTTAGTACCAGGACACGCATCTGGTCAAAGATCATTTTCCATATCTTCCTTCCACAATTTGTTAGAAAAAATTGGTACCAGGTGCTGCTTCCAGCTTTTCTTCTTTTCCCATGGAGAAATCAGAATTCCAAGCTATCTAAAAAATAAAATTCATTCCAATACTGACCTAAGTTGGTATAATGTTGTACATTAATGATAGAAAAAGAATCCACAGTTATTTGAGGCGTTTGGAAACAATACATTTTTTAAATGTTTCCTTTGGAATTGTGGGATCACGTGCTTGAGTGTGCCATTACTGGTTCAGAAAATTCAAATTCAAACAAATTCCTAACTCCGTCATGTCAAACAATAGCACATGAACTGAAGTGTATTGCAATTATGCTTTTAGTTCTGCTAGACTCTGCCATTGTTGGTATTTGGTTTTCAATTGAATTCAGTTTTTCCCATCCAGTGGAAAGCAGATGAAATGTGCACATAAAGGTTTCCTGAGGTAGATTAGACTCTTTTCCACTTTGCAATATAATGGATCATATTTTCTGTATTTGAGGTCTCATTAGGGAGGTTTTACTAAAATCCAGGCACACAGTGGCTTTATTTTTTAATCAAGCTCATCATTTTCTTGTAACACAGTAAAAATAAAACACAGGGATGGTTTTCATGTGACGTGATAATTGCTCTAGTTAAAATGATCTGGAGAAAAGGGGCTGAATTTCCTCATGCTTTCTTAGAAGCTGTTTTCTTCCTCATTTTGTATATAGATGTGAAACTTGGCAAATTATGCAGATGGGAAAATCTCTTTGTTTTTTACTGGTTTTAAAGCATCCCAGTGAATCTAGAGAGAGGCACAAGGCTTGACTGGGTCACATAAAGAGATTTTGTTGCAATACAGAGCTAAATTAACCAAGTGCATATGAGCCTACGAACTCTGCCTGCTATATTGCAATGATAAAAGTAGTTTTTCTGTAAATGATGATGCATATTTTGTATTCATATTATCCTAAGGCTACAAAACTGTTCATGAGCAAATAACATGTTACATATCAGCACAGACAGTGCTGAAGGAAGGGAATGCTGGCAATAAGAGATGGGAGATTTTTAGCCATGTGGTTTTAGAGGAGGTTCATATCTATGCCCTGTACTGCAGGATTACTTAGGTTACACATCCTCATTTATTAATGTCCAAGAGCAGGATGAGCAAAATCTCCTGTTGTTTCCCACCTGAAGTGTTTTGTTTGTCATTTTCC
>NW_005059607.1:0-1520 GCF_000277835.1 Geospiza fortis
CTAAGCTTTATCTACATTTTATGGAATGCTGATTTCACTGTGGGACAGGAATTCTTAATTCAGCCTTTTGGGACTTTTTAAGGGGTCTGTTAGTCTGTAAAGGTAGAAGAACAATTCCATGTACACTTTGTCTTTCACACTTGTCAGAGGCAGATCTACCTTTTGGTGTGGCATTGACTATGAAGTTAGGTCAGGACTTAGCACTAAACCTCAAATCTAAATGTCTGCCTTTGGATTTGTGCCTCTATTACCATCCCTAAACTCATGGAAATAAAGAAGTTTATCATATTATCATGTACATTCAGACCTTTAAAGATGTGCTCTATGTTTCAGTTTTGAGTACTTTGATGATAGGCCCTTTAAAAATTTGAATAACCATACCTGAATTTTCTGTCAGAAGGAAGGTTGTGCCATTATGCTTATTTAAACTCTAAGACATATTGGGCACTGGCAGTTTCAGAGAATGACAGTCTGTTCTTTCAGGGTATTTAAGATAAAAATGGGTGCTGCTATACCCTATGAAAATAGGGTTAGTTTAAATTATCTACTGATAAGTGGATATAAGAACATGTCTTCAGACTCCTGGAGGTTAAAGAGGGAGTCAGATCAATGGTGGGAGGTAGAGACTTTAAATGCGAACATATACATATCATTTTTGTTAGCATAATAAAATAAATATTACAGATTCTAAATTATGCATGGAATAAATAGAAAGAAACATAACACAGGTCATAAAGCTATGACTGTAGCAATATTTAATTTTTGAATATCAGTCCAGATGTATTCTGCTTATATTTGTCCTTTTTAGTACAAGAGATGTTAATAGGGCAGTCTGTCCTTCTCAGAAGGGAAAGTAAGTGCACGAAGAGTTCTTGACTATATTTTTGTGCAATATAGAATATCTGTGGCAATCCAAATGAGAGAAATCAATGTTGTTTATGACTGTTTGGGCTTTTTGGCATGATTGAATCTTGATTTCAGATTGACAGCATCATTGAGACAGTGTTTGTTCAGCCTGTGAATTTCATCTGATGCATCCTACTGTTGAACTCAGAACTGTAGTTTCCCAGTGTCGTTATAATCTTGTCAACATTGTTTGCAAATGCATAAGTCCTGTGAGCTTTGCTTGGTGATGTAGTCTGACTCACATTCAGTATGAGATCAGGTAACACATTGGCTGGTTTTTATTCTACCTTTGTAGAAAATCACAAATACATTCATTAGCTAAAGTAAAACATTGAAAAGATACCGTTTACAAGAGACAAAAATACCATTTGCTTGGTGATAATTACTAGTGTTCATTTTCTCACTTAAGTGATAGGGCATATCACACTGTTGCCATAGCAACCCCAAGTCTGTCCCATTAACTGCCTAATGTGAATTTATGAATGCAAGTTTCAATGTGTGGAAAGCTGCTCAAAATAGGGAGTGATTCATCATGTACAGTGCAGACAGCTGAGTTGCAGGCTAAGTCAGGGCTGTCTCATTTGGTCTTCAGTGTTAAAAGGCTATGCTGTGGT
>NW_005059608.1:0-1520 GCF_000277835.1 Geospiza fortis
AGCAATGTTTGTCTGTTAAATGACACTTGCAAAGAGTAAGTAATAAAAAATATTTCTGATTGCACTCATCCCTTTACACCACATAGCAGTCACCGCTTTGCCCTTTCATTATATTATAGAGGCTTTCATTCCTACTTTGTACAGTCCTGTGGGAAGAAAAACTGATCTTTTTCCAGCTTGTATAGCAACAACTTTACCTTCCTGCTTAATTTACCTACCTTCCTATTAATGATAATACTTAATTATGGTGACAATTACCTGGACGAGAGTTCTGCCTCACTACTCCATAGTACTTTGTCTGGTTAAATTCTGGGGGGTTGTCATTGATATCCTCCACATATATTGTAACAGCATATGGACCTTTAACTCTCTTTCCATTCTCATCCAGACTTTCCACCTGATTCAAAAAAAGAAGGAACAGCAAGTAAATATTTTCATGCAGACAGGTTAAAAGGCATAAATTAATATCAGGGTGTCAGATGCCAGGTCACTCTTACTGTCATGCAAATCTGGTGAGAGCCACCACTGGGTAGCTCCACATACAAGGACAAATTCGCCACTGTAGCTCCCTAACAAAAATTTGTCACAGTATATAATGCCAACAAAACCAAATAACCCACTCCTGCTTCTAATGACACCTTTCAGAGGACAATTTCCCACTTCCAGTTTCAGAAGACTACTTGTATTTTTTCACAGCTTAGAATTCATGTTTTTCTTTAAACAGCAATATATACTTTCTAGCAAACAAGGAGAAAATCCAACATGATATAGCATTTATAACTAATTGCTATTATGAATGTAAATCAGAAAAATAGTCTGATAAAAGGGTTAGTAAAGAAAAATTAATTCTTAATTCTAATGACTGTTTTTTTCACACAATTTGACTTATTTTCCAGCCTTCTTTAAATCACCAAGTATATATCTGTCACACTTAATTTTGTTTGCACATAATAGATAAAATCATGATTATTTATGCCTAACCAAGCATAACTTTTTCATTCTGTGATCACTTTTTGTCTATAAATAATTCACGTGCTTAGAGTTATTAACTTCTGGGGCCAGGAAATTGTCCTCTCTAATTCCAGTCCAAGGGTGCTTTAGAGCTGAGAATGTGAAACCATGAAACCTGAAGTGACAGACTTTAGAAAGACTGCTAAGGCTGGCTAAAAAATCATCATGTACTTTGCCTGTTCAGATACTGATCCTCTCATGATCATCTCTTCTCAACTGCTAGTGCCTCAGAAAAAGACAGCACCATTTTTGACATGGTTTAAGAGGACAAGGATGCGCTGAGACCCAAAGACTTCCCATCCACTGCTCTATTCTCAACAGCATTTGCACTAGTGAGATCCTCATGAAAAGGGTATAATAGCAGGACAAGCACACAAAGCTTTTCCTCTCTTAGAGTCCAACATGTGCCCAACAGCTTTCTGCTGATATCTGACAGAGCTTAGATCTGTGCCTCTCTGCCTAAATGTCTTTCACTCACACTGTTTCACAGAGTCACAGAATATTCCAAG
>NW_005059609.1:0-1520 GCF_000277835.1 Geospiza fortis
AAAAACAAGAACACACAGAGCAACAGCCCACACTCAGGATTCTCCTCTCTCACAGCTGTGTAATCACAAGTAGTTGTTGGCTGTGGTATTAGCTATTGTGTGAGTCTATAATCAGTAATGTGTTATGAAGTTGGCTATTACATTCCTGAAAGTTTGGAAGCCTGATTGTATTGTGATCTAGTCACAGAATACCTGTGAACTCCCCTTCTCTCTAAAGTATGGTCATACTCATTTACATGAAAAAATTTACAAGAAAACTCAACATCTACACCAATATAGACTCTCTCCAAGCGTAGTTTAAGGTTTTATATGAGAGGGAATGCAGTCCCACTGGAAAGACCTTGTTAAGAAACTTTAAAATGTGAGTATAAAAAATAAGATACAAGATCTCTGATCCTTGCCAGAATAAACTTACAACAATATAAGGGATGCAAAAAAATGAGGAAGAAGTCTTCCTCCCTGCCTTCAGTTGAAAGGCTACAGCTATAACCAAGTCCAAGGGAATGATACAACAGGAATATGTTCTTATTTATTTACTGCACAGATCCAGGTAAGACTTAGGAAGACCCTGAGCCTTGTTAGGTAGCTGGAAGAGCCACAGAAAAAGTCCGAATGATTGTAGTTAGGATCCTAAATTGCCTGATTGCTCTGCTGTACCTGAGCAACTTCAAGTGGTGCAGCAATAGTTGACAAATAAACCTTGGATATCTTCATTTAAATGGAATTCACAACCTTGAGACAGGTGTTTAAGCTCTGTAGTAAAGGCATGTCCAGGAACTGGGAGCTGAGCATGAAGCCTCCAGAGAGACATGAGGGGAGTGCTGAACAAACTGAGCAGCAGGAAATACTCAGGAGACACTGAATGTCCTTTGGAGGAGGATGGAAGCATCTCCCAAGGCAATTGAGTCCATGGTCAAGCATTGCCTACAGAACAGCCAGGACCACCAGGAAACCCTCACTTTTGAATAGATTAGATACATAATAGCAAGCCTTTCTACACTGTTCCCAAGCAAATGCTCTAAACATAGAGATAATTACCTCACAGCAAGAAATCCCCTCTTCCCTTCTTCATGCTATAAGGTATAGTAAATGCTGGTTTTATTATGTTCTCAGGCAGGGAACTGGACTGGAAGGGAGCACTTCTGCTGGACCATGGAATTGTCCAGATGATAGGAAAGCATTTGAGCAGGGATTTTTGAAATGTTGCTGTTACTACATTTTGCACTAAGACACCTGAAGTAGCATTTTTCCCAAAACCAAGCCCAAAGACACAAGCTATGGTGTGGCTTCCCTAGCCCATGCAGATGGTTTGTTTTGGTTAAAGGATCCCCTAAGAAAACCAAGAGTCTTTCTAAAGCACAGGCTTAATATTCTGATCAGCTTAAGAAAAGTTTGGGGAGTAAAGTATTGTCTGTAGTGAGAAAACAGCCAGAGCATTGAGCCCAAATACCAGACTGGATTTTGACAAGCAAAACCGAGCTTGAAACCGCAATGAGAGAGAGAGCGGTAGGGCTCTCCAG
>NW_005059610.1:0-1520 GCF_000277835.1 Geospiza fortis
TTTTGGCTTCAAGGTACAGTAGCAGCAATGCCCTTAACTTTGTTTCTTGTTCCTGGCTTAACAGCCCAACAATTGTTCTGGCTGACAAAGACAATTACATGCCTGTTATCTGTGCCAGCACTGCTGTGCTGCTCAGCTTGACCCTGTGTGACTCAGGCTCTTGGTCTCTGCTCCAGAGGCAGTTGTTTTCATACCCTTTTGATCCTGGGAATGATGGCCTGAAAACCAGAGAAACTAGAAACAGCTCTCCCAGCTCCAAGCATAAGACAGGCTGCTTTCCTTTTCTCTTCCAAATCCAGTGTGTGTTCATCTCACAATCACCCCTTGTAGGAAGGAGGGTTGCTTTTTGCTGCTTCTCTGCAATTTTCCTTTGTGTGCTACAGAATCAGAAAGTAAAAGAAAGCATTTCTGTTTTCCATCTCTCTATTTAATAACCGAGTCCTTAATGCAGTACAGATTGAGAAGCCTTAGTGTTGTTCCACTGAGACAGGAATTGAAAAGGTGAAATTTCTGTGAGTGTTTAGGAGTTGATGTCTGAGTTTGAATATTTCTAGTCACAGCCTTTCTATCCTCTCTCAGTCTGATCCCTCCCCATTCTACCTGGTGCCTTTGAGACACTCATCTTTTTTGCATGCTTTATTTTAACTTTATATGAACAGAGCCATGAAAGTGAAACTGTCTCATGGTGACAGCAGCAAACAGCTGCTAAACACAGTTCAATCTTGGCATATTTTCATAACTTGTACACAAAGGCTCTTCTAACTTTCCTAGTGTTGGTGGCTTTGCACTGAGTGTTGTTATGGAGGAGCTGTCAGTGCACACAGCAGCTCTTTTCAGTAGATCTGGTGTTGTGTAGACCAAAGTGTTGATGTTTGCAAGAACAAAACAGTTCTTGCTAAGTGGGAACTAAAGAACAGCCCCTGAAGGGAGCACATGTGAGACTGGAGGCTGCAGCTCTGACTGGTTTGTTTCCCTGTGGGTGTTTGGGTGAGCCATCACTTCCAGGGGTCCAGCAGAAAAACCTGTTCTGCTGGGAATGGTCACTGGCAAAAATGCCTTAAATTCCTTCCACTTCTCAGAAGGATCAGTGTAGACAAGGATCAGTACTCTTGCACTAGAAGTTTAAGATATTGTGGTTGTGGGCACTCAAGTGGATTTGTCAAGAGATTTTCAAGCACTTTCTCTGTCACTGACAGGCAGGAGAGGAGCTGTTCCCTGCAGATGACAAAGGCATGGCTATCCCCAGCAACACAGATATCCTGCAGACGTGGGAGGTGAGTTCATCCCAAGTGGAAGAGTCACATCTCCTGTCCTCAGCAGTGCTGTTGGCTTCAGCAGCTTCAGAATGTTCAACCATGGATGCAGAATTAGTTGGAAAGAACTCAGAGAAGCACACAGTTTTAAAAATGTGCTTCCCATGAAGACAAACAGAGTATGTCAGGAAAAATGTGTTGAGTCATGTCTTAACCCACTGCATGCTGAATGTGCTCCCTTTTCTGCCAGGCCATGGAGGAGCTGGT
>NW_005059611.1:0-1520 GCF_000277835.1 Geospiza fortis
ATCAAGCAGGAGATCACTCATGCAGTAACCCTTAGCCCAATCAAAACAAGACCAGATGTAAAGAACATACTCTACTCTACAGCCAAAAACCATAGTTTATCCTAGACCCTTTAACAAAAAGTGCCTATTGAAACTCAAAACCAACCACTAAAATGCCTATGAAAAAGTCCAAACCGCCTCAAAAGTAATAAGCACTAAAACTCAACTCCTCCTAACACCCCAACTACCAGTACTGGAGTAGATGTTCAAAGCAAAAGTTCCCTCTACCCACCATATCACCAATACTATATAGAGCAAATAGATTGCTCTCATCACACAACATGCCCATATTAGAAAACTAAATCACCTTAGAATTCTAAAAATAGTTACAAACTAACCAAAAAGTAAAAACTTTAGTCTTGCTAATGAAAAAAAACAAGAAGTGACACATACTAAAAAGGCACCACCATATAACCAACTACCAGCAGAAAAAACACAATACTCTTTTTACTAATATTTCTTGCAACATTGGAAAAATAAAACAAAAGAAGAAACCAGCCGTATAAAGCCCCACACAACAAGCTACAAAAGCCACTAAAAGAAAGAGTAGATCAAGCCAACTTGCTAAACTCAAAGCTATTCAACTAACCCTAAACATTACTAAAAGAAAGAAGTAGCCAAAACTCTACCTCTACACTAATTCATAAATAGTAACCAATACTCTGTGAAGATAGCTAGAAAAGTAGAAAAAAAAGCTAATTAACGGCATTAAAAAAACCAATTTAAACTGTTAATAAGTAAAAAGACATTACTACCAAAGTAGAAAAGCTACCAATAAAAGTCCAACACATAAATACCCATATCCCCAAAAATAGAGCAAATAAAGAACACCAAAACAATCAACAAGTAAACCAAGCTACAAAAATAAGTGTCAAAAATAGACTTAAATTAACAACACAAGAGAGAGTTATTCCTAACTCAATAAGTCCATAATGCCTCAAGTCATCAAAGTAGAAATACCACCTATAAGTAAACACAAGACCAAAAAGTAAATTTAACCATAGACAGTATTTCTCAAGTTATCCATGACTGTGAAACGTGTACTACCATCAAACAAGCCAAGCGAGTAAAGCCCCTATAGTATAGTAAACAGTAGTCCAAGTACAAATATAAAGAAGCCTAACAAATTGACTACATCACTACCACAAACACACCAAGGCAAGCGCTATGTGCTCACAATAGTAAAAGCCACCGCAAGATAGTTAGAAACCTACCCTATGCCTCATACTACAACCCGTAACACCATCCTAAGCCTTAAAAAGCAGGTCCTTTAGAAGCATAGTACCCCTAAAAAGATTGAGTCAAACAAAAAGACTCATTTCAAAAACAACCTTATCAACACCTAAACTAAAGAACATAACATTGAGTGTACCATATCCCCCACCATACACCAATTACGAGCAAAGTAGAAAAGTACAATAGACTGTTAAAAACCACCTTAAAAACATTAAGGGATCTTTCAAAAATTAAGAACAACATCT
>NW_005059612.1:0-1519 GCF_000277835.1 Geospiza fortis
AATAGCCCTCCAAGCAACATTTCCAAACTATGTGTATCTCCTACATAAAATTACTTTCAGCACAAAGTGTACTTTATGCAAATAGCATTTCAAACACTTGTGGCCATTAATCAAATTGAGCTGTCCATATAAAGGAGTTGCATGCCAAGTAAATACAGGACTGCTACCCCAGCAGTTGCCAGTTGCTGATGTCTGCTGATGCATAGCACTAACTGCGCTGGCTTACAGCTATCCAGGCTTTCATGGCTTTTCACAGTGACCCCGTGCTCAGATGTCCCTGGCTGCCTGCTTCCTTTCAGGGTTGTAAAGTCAGATTCACCTCCAAGCTGCTCCATGGGTAGGAGATGTCCTGAGTCTTTCAGGAAAAGAGCAGGCATCATCATAACAGCATTAAAGGAAACAAAAATTGCTTCCTTTGAGCAACAAATTATACCAGCATTAAGCAACATTTACTGCGATGAAAATTATTGAAGCAGCAAGGTATCAGACAAGCTGTGTACATCTGGTCTGTTCATCTGCTTCTTTGGAGAGTGCTTCATTGACACAGCACAGTGGTTTTTGTCCTGTTTTGCTAGAAGGAAAGGAAAGGATGCTGTTTTCTCTCATTAGGATCAATTTTAGCCTCTTGAAGGAAAAAACTCATGAAGTGTAAACACATCCTTGTTTTTCTGTAAGCACAGGCTAAGCATCTTCATGTTGTAATTGCAGCAGATGTAAGTAAGATTAGATTGAGAAAATCTAGGTACTGCAAGAATAAATCTTTAATCATTTAATAGTTGAGAGCATGTTGGGAGGCTTCATGCTGCTAAAAGATGCCATCTTGTAAATGAGATGTAAATTGGAGGTCCTGACTGTTTGTGATCATTAAAGATTGTATGAAGAATAGTGGTGATTAACTCTAATGTCCTGCCAAATTCTGGTGTGAATATTTTTTTTTCCAAGTGGAGAAATTCCCCTTAGAACAGCAGTGAGACTATTCATCACCCCCATGCTAATATTTAGCAGTGTTAATTGCTAGCTTTCACTCCTTAAATCAATGTAAGCTATTTTCTGTCAAGTCACACAAAGCTTTCTTTCTACATTGAACTGGTTACACAGGCAGTTTGATGATTCTTTGGCTGAAGTGGCTTAATACCTTACAGTTTTCCCAGACAAGCTGCAGTGCTGGAGAACACAAATATTCCATAGTTTCTACCACTGTTGAAGGTAGTTGGCAAGATCTGGATTTGGACTAGGGCAGATGGGGTAGTACCCGAATGAACCCATGCTTGCAGTCTTGCTGCAGAAGCAGGAATCCAAGTCTGACGTGCTGATGAAGCATGTCACCAAGCACTGAGGCTTGGTAACATCCAGTGTGATGTGCAAAATGACTATGTGGTTATGCCTTAGGGAAACATTCAGGGACAATAATTGACTGAGAAACACAAGAGGGAGAAATAAAAAAATCAACATCAACATCTTCTAGTATATTTCACAGAATCATAGGAGCATTAAGATTGGAAAAGACCTTTAACATCAT
>NW_005059613.1:0-1518 GCF_000277835.1 Geospiza fortis
TTCATTTTCAGCTCTCTGCTGCACTGTGATAGAAAAATACATGTCCCAATTGCATTTGTAGCTGACTTTTCCCCCACCTGAGGATTGATGATGCCTGTCCCTAAAACACTCTCTCTTGATTTTGTGTGCATGGATGTAGAAGAATAAAATAGAGACAGATCATCCAGGCAGTGGTAAACGAGATTTCAGAATGGGAATATGCCATAAACTCATCCCGGTTCCAAGAAGACAGTCAGGAAATGCTGCAATACTCAAGGCCAGACAGTGATCTGCAACCGTGACTCAGTCAAGTACATGGAAGCATTTGTCAACAGTAATATGAACTGATGGCATGTTGTAGCAAAACCCATCAAAGGTGGACAAGTCTCCCTTTACAGATTTACCACTGTCATCCCCCAAACCTGACAAATGAATCTGAAAACTTCTCTCAGTCACAAATTCAGCCCATCTTTGAAATATCACAGGGACTGTACCAAAATCTTCCTCTCTCTTCCACTGAGAAAGAAATGGGGGGCTCAGTGAATTCCCTCCATAGCGACACATTGGTAGAGGCAAGTTTTCTCTCCAAAAGTGCCAACCTTTTTTAAACACACTTGTGATGAGCAGTAATGGAGAGGATGCTGCTTAACAACATGTCAGACCCAGCTCAACCCTCCAGGGAGAAGTTCGCAGGGGAGATGGCAGTCAACAAGATTGCCATCCAAATGCAGGTGGCACAAAGCGCCAAGGGATAAAAAAGAATGGACATTTGGAGAAAAACAGTTTAAGACAAATAAGATGAGAAGATGAGGAGCAAAACAGTGGGGCTGTGTTCGCCACCGGAGATGTGAAATGGTAAATGCCGGCACCTTTGCAAGTTCATAACAAATCTTAGTCTGGGAGGAAATAGTTTGAAAGAGAGTACTTAGAGGGTATTAAAATATGGTGTGATGCACAAGGAATTATAAAAGCAGGAGATGTTCCAGGCATCCACACTACCTCCCAACCAGTCAGGATTATTTTACACCATTCATTAGCAATGTGTTGCATTTACAAAAAAAGAATGTTTCAAATACATTATCTTTATTATAGGGCTCCTGTATAGCTAGTTTTGTAGGTCAAAGAGTGAAGAGATTTAAATGATTTAAGTGAGCAGAAACAATTATATTGGTTTATAATTGTACTTAAAGACTTCTGCATCTACTGTAATGACCATACCTGACACTCAGAAGGTAGCTGCTGCTCTTTGGAGGACTACATTTTGGACAGTTGCCCTCTTGAGGAAATATTGAAACAGCTAGTCCTGAAACAGCTCCATTGTGTCAAAGGCATCTCACTGACCACATAAACCTTAATGTTTTCAAAGAAATCGCTGTGTTCTTAGGTTGCTGAAGCATGGACTTACAGTTTTCTGAATGGGACATGCCCTTTTTGGTTCTAATAGCTTTAGAGAGCCCAGAGGAAGGTCTCATGCCGTTCATTTACATTGTTGTAGCTTTTTGACTAAATACCTAGAATCATAGAACTGTTTAGTTTGGA
>NW_005059614.1:0-1518 GCF_000277835.1 Geospiza fortis
AAATACTTTATTTTGCACCTGAGAAGGGCTAAGAAATGTGGGTACTTGTATCAGGCTTGTAGATGCACATGTGTGATCATTAAGTTTTTGGATTTTTAAATGCCCAAAATTATTTTCCAATCTGTGCTTTGACCTTTTTGTGATTTGATTTATGGTCTGTGGTATCAATAAAAACTCAGGGTTGCTCTGAAGCATAGTTAAGGGACAGACTTTCTGAGGGAGGCACAGAAATAATGGATTACTCATTACTGTACAGGATCTGTGTGCCCTACTTAACATGTAAAGAAACAACTTGTGTTTACCCTTGGATGTGATTGAGTTCTGTGATTCTAGTTGGGAACTGTAACAGCAAAAATAGACATTCTGCCTTAGGTGATGCTGTTCCTATCTTTCCAGTGCAGATCCTTCTCTATTGCAGACCCCGATTCCCATTTCCCTTTCCACCTCCATCATATCCAGGAAAAATACTTGAACCACCTGGTGCAGTGTATCTGCAGGAATCAATTTTCATTTCCCACTGGCATGTGAGCATCCACTTGCAAGGTGAGTCAGTGGAAGCCGGCTGCTCCTCTGTTGGAAGCAGTGCATGAATTGTGGAGCATTACTGATGTGTTGTGGAGTGTGGGGAGGGAGCTCCTCTATCATTTGCCAGCAGTGCTACTGTAGAGAGCAAAAAGTCACGTCAGAGTGCAAATGGGGGATTTGTATCACCAGCTTCCCTGTGAAGTGCATTGTGCTTTACTCTCTCTGTGAGAATGGTGAGTGTGGTACAGCCACCTGTCAGCAGCCTGCTCCTACACGCAAGAGTAGCTGATGGAGTCAGTGCTCATCTGTGGAAACATCTGGGTAATTAAGCTGAAAGCCGAAGAATATGAGAATTCAGAAGATAGAAGAAAGTTTCAAATATACCTTTAGATAGAGAGATTTGATTATCACATGCTCTTCCCACACTTGGCTACATAACACAATAGACATTGATCAATTGACAGGTGCATATGCCAATAGCATTAAGGGCTGTTATACTGGAGCTAGGATAGAAAGTGAAAAAGGTGATCTCTTTAAAAGATATTTTCTTGTAAATACACATCACTCACACCTTCTGTTCAAATGGGAATTATGCAGCTTTCTACTTTCTGTTCCCATTTTCAGGTTTTGTTTTTTTTAGAGTGTGATTGGTACAAAATAAGGGTTTAGCTAAATTGATCTTATTTCTTTCTACAAATAAAAGTTTTTTCAAATAAAAAATGTATTCTAATTGCAATAATAACTTGTAGGTGGTGCATATGCTCATTATATCAGTATTAGATGAAGTGTCGGTATGGTAGGCATAAGATGAGAATATCAGTGCTTGTGATCTGTAATTGCAATATGTTGTTTTTTAGCAGAATGTAATTTTCTATATAATATCTACAGATGTTTTAAAAACAAACATGATTCTTGGAACACATGCTTTTCTGAAGATTAAAAGTGCATACAGCTGCTCGGTCTTGGTTTTTGTTGTTTGTTTGGTTGGTTTTT
>NW_005059615.1:0-1518 GCF_000277835.1 Geospiza fortis
AAAAAAAAAGGATTCAAAAATGATCTGTTGTGCAATTGTAGTTAGATCATTTCACTTCCTCAGATGTCTTTCCCACCATGCCGTATCTTTTAGCCAGAAAGGCTTGTTGAGCTGGCATCAAACAAGGGTCGCCCCTTGTTACAACTTGTCACTTATCTAAGTGATAAAACTAAACTTGGACTTAAGCTTGTCCTTAATTAACACAAGACAAAAAGTAGATGTTGCTGTAGTCTCTGTAAGGTGCATAAATTCTCTGCTGGAAATGTTTGGTAGCATTCAGAGACTTTAGGCTTTGCAACTGGGACATCAGTATGACCTATAATGGTGCCACCTCCAGATGAAAAGCACTGCATAATGCAGACCAAAGAGCACAGATTACCTTTTTTACCCAATTTTTGGTACACAGAGTCTTGCACAAGTGTTACTTTAATTTGTATTTCCTTTCCTCTTGCTCCTATCATTACAATATATTGTTACTGATTGTTTCATTGTTATCTACCCACTATAGTGAAATACATACATAAATACATGGTAAGTTCAGAGATCATATATATTAGCATAAAGATGATGCAAAGGCACTACTTTACAAGGAGAGGAACTCCCTGACTGCAAGAATTATTAGGAATACCTGGAAATCATCTGAGGAATTAGGAACTTTGACTTCCATCACTTCTGGAACCCCCATTATTTCTTTTGTCTGATTTGCTCAGAGGCCTATCCCCTCCTGAGAGCAGGTGATTGCTAGATTTAGTCAGGTGATTGCTTCTGTTCCATAAATGTTTTTTCAAGATAATCGTCTGACTTGCTTGAGAAACAAATATTTTGCTCCCTTCTAGTCTGTATACAATGGCTGTCATCAGGCATCCACTGTTGTTTTTAGCTTCCTATAAGGATAGATGTTCTGCGAAACGCCAATGATTCTGTGATAGATGATCTGCAGAGAACCAGGATACTGAAATTGTCAGTCTCCAGAACATATGACATGTCATCAGATGAGTAAAAGAAGATGTCTTTGATGTCATAGTACTTATTAATGTGGCTTTTCTTAGTGTTCTATCCATTTCTCATCTCATCTAGCTCTTGAAGGCTCACAGGCTGTGAGCCCTTTCTGTTTATGCAAACATCTTAAAGTTTCTGATAATTGTGAATATGTCTGCAGCCATACGTCTTTATAAAAAGGTTTTAATCAAGATGCTTCCAAATAACATGTTAGACCAAGCAGAAATCTTCACTAAATATTAGACAAGAACTGAATGTTAAGATGCACACAACACTTGCCCCTTCTTTGGCCTGTTCTTGTCTTTATATTGTCCAGTTGGCTGTGTGTAGGTTTATTGTAAACTTCAGAAAGCATCTTCAATGGCCCTGGGAGGAAGAAACTGAGTGCAGCCTGGGATTGCTGCTCCCCCACATGGATTCACTCATTTGTCCAAGCCTGAACATGGGAGAAATGGAGGTTCAGCCCTCTTGAGTTCAGATCCTTGCTGTTGAGACTGGAATTGGATATGAACTGTACTT
>NW_005059616.1:0-1517 GCF_000277835.1 Geospiza fortis
ATGTTTTAGATCTCATTATGTTTTCCAAGGTGAATGCTGTTAGTGGAAACAGCTACCTTGTTGGGTTTTTTTAATTTTGCTTGTGGGTTTGGGTAGCAACTGCATTTTTTTTTCATTGTGCTACCTTTCTAATTTTTGAACTGCAAATCAAACAGCAATAGCAATAATAAAAATAATAATGCCAACCAAGTTTATCCTGTGAGTTGTGGAAGGCTTGGGACAGGGTGCTGGAGGATGTATTGTAGGACATCCGTCTATTTGTTGCCTGTTTTGATGAGTGATTAAGGAAACAATAACTGGAACTGCAGATAGGATGACAGGCTGTGACTTTCCCACTGCTTCCTTTGGAGCTGGTTGGCAGCAGGAAAAGATTGAGATATGGGTTATGTGGGGGGATTTATGCCTTGTTGAGCTGAGAACTGGGAAAGTTTGGGAAAGCTTTGCTTTAAAGTCAGTTGGTTCTCAGTGTAAGCCTGCATCCATAATTTTCCAAACTTAGGAGATGGCTCAGAATCAGGATGAAAATCACTTCCATGATGTCTGTCAAGGTCAAACCAAAAGTCTTGAGTAAGCATACTCTTGTGTAAAGTCCAGAGTTCAGGATATTTAAGGCTTGGACTGTGCACTTGTCTGGCCTTGACCCTTTCAGTGAAGCCCTTCAGCATTTTCACAATGTGAATAATGATAGTGATCTCTGAAAGATAAGACTGGCCAAGAACACTAAAACTGTTAATATTTAATGAGTCATGTTGAAATGAATGTGCAGAAGTTTTCTTTTATTATTCTTGTCAGTGGAGCTTAATAATGGGAAGCAGGAGTTGCAGTTCTATTTCTGACTCGTGGCAGTTTGTCCATAAATGCACTGTGTCCATTAAGTCCTCTGCCTTTATCTCAATTGACTGATTTGTAGTATGTCCCAAAGTATGTTTCATAGCTCTCTTCCTTCTGAAGGTTAATAAAATTCACAAAGTTTTAAGAAAAAAATTTATAACTTTGCATAGTTATGAAACTTTCGAATATATTTTTTCTTTTTTTTTTTTTGTGGAGAAATTATGCTCAGAAGGAGTGCTTTAGGGATTTAAATTGTGCTGTTTACTTTCACAGCTATAATGTGCAGAATGTGTGCAGGGAGTGTAAGCTAGAAGCAGCTTGCTGTACATCAGAATATCTAAAATGTCATGCTAACAACATAGGCAGAATTTAAAATTAAAAATGGCATGGCTCTTTCAACGAGCAGGCTTTGTAGCTACTGTTGTTGCACAGCCTTGCTCCCTTGGTGCTGAGCATTATGTAATTGATCTGGCTGTGGTTTTCCTCACTGGTCTCATCCATGCATGGCAGAAAACCTAGTAATCTGTAAATCGTGTGGGGGAAAGAGCAGGTTAGAGACTGTCCCTTGTCATTTGATATTTGAGTGCCCCTGCATGTGCCATATATTAGTTTTATTTTCTACCATGATGCCTAGCTATGAAGAAAGAACTCTCCAGAGTGTCTTAAAAGACATCTTCTATTAAAAA
>NW_005059617.1:0-1517 GCF_000277835.1 Geospiza fortis
CTGGAACAGGCTGCCCAGAGAAGTGATCAATGCCCCATTGCTGGAAGTATTCGATGTCAAGTTGGATAGAGCTTTTAGCAACCTGATCTAGAGGAAGGTGTCTCTGCCTGTGGCAAGGGATTTGGACCAGATGATGTTTAAAGGTCCCTTCCATCTCGAACTGTTTTGTGATTCTAAAAAAGCTCTGAGACCCTGCAGCTGGAGAATGAGTCTCCATGGTCCTTTCACTGACCAGTGCAGTGCTTTGCAAAAGCAAACTGTATGGCAGAGCCTGGAGCTGTCATCACAGGCTCTGATTAGTGCTTCAGCTCTTGGTGGAGGAAGGTACACAGAATCACATTGCTTTCCTTTGCTTCTTTTCAAACCCTTCACAATCTCAGCAGAGATCACCACTCAGCAATTCATGGTGCCACATTTCCCAGCTTGTGGAAATCAGCACAGTTTCAACCAAAGTCGTTTTATCTCAATCATTTGATACTACTGGGGATCAAATGATCTCAATCATTTGATACTGCTGGGTTGTTGAGATTTTTAGCTGGGTCAAAAGAAACAACATTGTTTGCATTTTTAGCTGATCTGTAGTCAGCCTGACCAATGAGGAGAGCTCAGCACATGGTTTATAAGTGCTTGGTTTTCAGAGAGAAGCCATATTTTTCATATTGTTAAGCTCTACCCAGGGTCTGTTGAAAATCATACCCTATTTTTGGGTACTGAAATCTTTGGCTGGAAGCGCTACCTACTGCACAGCCCCTGATGCTCGTCTGTCACTCATGTTGTGTAGATGACACCCTGTTTATTGGAGGTTTCAGTTACAAGCATCATTTCCCTGGGTTTCAGTTGCACTTGCAGAATGACAGACTGCCGTGTGCATTAGCACTACACTTTCTTCCTGGAGCTACTTGCACAGAAGAAAAAAAGCCCTAATGTACAGAAATGCAAAGTATCTGCATATGTAATGCAGCAAAGCTGCTCCTGCGCTGGGCTGTTTTACTACAGAAAGCTGCTTTAGCACCTGTGGTCTTTTCATCCTGTAGTTATTTGGCTAATTGATTAGCAGGTTCTCTGTGTTCGTTTGTGTAGGAAAGGTTGTTTTTACTCCAAGTAGCTGGGATTTTATGGGTTTGGAGATTCCAGATCTGTAGGATGTCTGGAACATCCCTTTTTTTGTAAAACACAAAACAAACAAACTAGCCAAACAAAGCCCCACCACAATTAAAGACTACCAGGTCTTCCCTGCAAACAGCATCCGCCCACGAGAAGGAGAAGCCTGACAGGGAGTACCCTCAAATCTAATTAGCACCTAATCCTGTGCCTTTCATCATTGTATGGCTGAGTGTTGCAGGAACAGCTAGGGAAAAAGCTGCACATCTAAAAGAGCCCTTGCAGGCTGTTGTTTAGTTGCACAGTACTGCACACCAAGGAGGATCCAGGGCTTCCCAGGGGCTCTTTACCCACCCTGCTTTCAGGTTTGCCTTTACATGTCAGCTTGCAGCTCTGCTTGAATTTGTCTTTTTCCC
>NW_005059618.1:0-1517 GCF_000277835.1 Geospiza fortis
AAAAAAAATTGCAAACTCATTGAGGCAAGAGAACAAATGATAAAGGATACAAACACACTTGCTTATATAAGAGGTAAATAAGGAATATTGGAAATGAATACTGAATTAATAAGCAATGCTTGGAGCAATTATTTTGCAAGAGTAACACATGAAGAAAAAGCAAGAGAGGAATTAAATAATATAAATCCAACTGGGATGAGATAGGTTGTATTTAGAAGGAGCAAGTCATAAAACCAGGTAGGAATATCAAAGTGAGGAAAGTCTCTTGATGAAGTGCCAATACATTTGCTGAGGTGACTTGTTATGGAAGACATGTTTGATTGTTTTCCTAAGTCTAAGAAAGTACTAAACCAATGCTGTGAAAGCTTTGCAGGGTATTTATTTAAATGTGGAAAAGTGTTAAGCTCAGCACAAATTCAAGTGAAATGGTACTGCAGAATATGAAGCCTTGGCATAGATTACTGGAAGCATCTGTAGAGAGACTGAAATTTAGATGTGTTAGACAATTTCATGACAGGAGAGAGTGGAAAATTTGCTGTATTTATTTTCTTGAAAATGCAGAGAAAAAAGATAGCTACTGAAATCGTTCTTGTAGAAATGGAAAAGGTACATGTAAGAGAATGAGAACAAACAAGCTGGTTTGGAGAACTTTGTATGTGTCACCTTCTCCAGAAAAGGTGCTCAAAAGAGACAAAATATGAGGGGGACTACCACAGAACATGCTATCACATAATGAGATTCAAATCTTGTGATGGCATTTCAGCTAAATTTTAACTATGGCAACACTTTCTTACTTAGGCATGAGTTAGGGTGATCGTTGGCAAGACTGAAGCCTTGGCAGGAAGTGAAAAGCATCCTCCACAAGTGACAGCAAAGAACAAGACTTTAGAGAATGCAGTTCTAATACCTCTTTCTGATCACTTTTTCAGTGCACTTTAGCTCTGTGGTGAAAGTGTAGCTCAGATATTCTTTAAAGATTGTGTAGAAAATTATTGTGCTTTAATTTCTGGAAATTATGCCATATAGTTGGTCAAATGCTTGGCTACTCTGTGAAAGAGGAAAAAAAAAGAAGACATAAAATATTTTAGTTCAGCTCCAGACAAGCAGGGGGATTAAAAGGAAAAAAGGCACAACTTTGTCTGGGTTGTGCACATGCACCTCAGGGCTGTATTAGTAGGACAGTCCTAAAATGACAGACAAAGAGGCGATTGAGAGAGAGGCCATAGACTTCACATTCAGACATGATTTAGAAGCAAGAAAATTTTAAAAGAGATAGTTGGTTACAGGCATAGTAAGGAATCATGCAAATGTTCCTGACTTCAACCAAGGAGAATTGTATGACAGAAGAACAGCTAGGAATTTTGCCTCTTTTCTAGAAATCTGTCATAATCCAAAAATGCTGTGTTGGGAACACAAAACACAGAGGAAATGTATTTGGCATCTCAAACACAGGCAAATAACCTGTATTATAGTTCAGTTTCCTCTTCTTCTCACAATGCAGTCTCCACATGTGCAAA
>NW_005059619.1:0-1516 GCF_000277835.1 Geospiza fortis
AAAAAAAAAAAAACACAAAAAGACACAAAAAAAAACCAATGAAGAGTCTTGCGAACATAAAACTGTCCCGGGCCCCTTATCTTAAACATTACCTAATATGTGATTCAAGTGAGATGAAAATTAAAACATTGTCACAACTAGTGACAAAATAACAGCAGACCTAAATCCACTTAATCTTTGCAAAGCTTAGCTCTGCTAGTAGTACATTGCTCATGGTAAAAATACACCACTGTGGACATTTGCCTTTTAAAGGCCTAAATGTACATTTGTTTTTTCTTCCCAGAAAGATTCTACTCCTGGTCATAAGTAACTTGTTCATGAGACACAACAGTAAGAAGAAAAAGTCCATTCAGTTTCAGTGTTTATGTACTTCACCTTGTTTGGGGAGAAACTAGTGCTTGGTTAGAAGAGAAGACACAGGCAGATAAAGTAGGACAAACAGGGGATCATCAGCATTTGAAGTGATTTATGTTGCAGTTAATGATGCACACATGGTTTTGACATAAGGGAACATCTCAGTCTTCATCCCTGCTTCTTCCCACAGAACCGAAAGTTCCAGCATAAGAAAAGGCCCATATTTTTCTCTGCCTATTTTAAAGTAAATTTTATATTTAAACTCATTTGTGGACTTTTACTATTAGCCATTGCAAAATTTGTTTGTGTAAAGTCTGCAGGCAACTTGTTTTACTTACTCTATTCAAACGAAAAAATTGTATGCTTCTTTCTGTATGCAAGGAAAGTCATGTCAGACACAGACACGCAAAGGAAACACTGAAGCACAAAATATTGTCATTGGCAAAGGCAAGGAAAGGAATTGAGCAGCTGCCAGTATTTGAGGAGATCCAGTGGAAGGGGCATTACTCCAAAGGACACATGCCTTAAACTTCAGAGATGCAATGATCTTTCATGTTGGACAAAGACAAAGAAGAAATGTTCCACCTGTTTCATGTGAGAGAAACAGCCTGAAATTTGGTTTTGTTTTGCATCTTGATGGTAGATAAACTTAGAGGGACTAAACAGTACGGCATTTTCTTTAGGAAACATCCCTAAGAACTGAGAAAAACCTTACATGTCCTTCAGCAAAGGTAACTCAGAGACAGACTTTCACATAATATCTAAAACAACACAATGTCTTATATACTTCTTTTTAAACAGATATGTTGCTTCTACTATCTGATCTCTTCGTTTTACTTCTGCTCCCATATTCTGCTTATGGCACCACAAAGTGTCACAGGGATGGATTGAACTAAAGTGGAATATCAGATTCCAGTTTTTTCATTGGTAGCATAGAACTGCCCAGGAAAATTTGTTTAAAATCAATCCTGTCCGACCCTTAAAAATCAACCAGTGAATTGTATATTTTTTTTAAATAAGATACATTAGAAAGTGATGATTTACTGTAAGTCTGGCCCCTCATACTTGATACTCAGAAGCACCAGTTACTTTTGACAATCAGAATCAAATGGATTGAACTAGAAAAATAGTGTTCACAGAATATCTCACTACTGGTAAAGTG
>NW_005059620.1:0-1516 GCF_000277835.1 Geospiza fortis
TTGTTCTTATCTCAACCCGTGATCTTTGCCGTTTGTGCTTCCAATTAGAGTGGGAGAGGAAGTGAGTGGTCATGTCGTTTTAGCAGGAGAATTTGGAGAATAACATTCCTAAACCAAGACACCAGGAAAGGGAGTTACATCACTCAGACCATTCCTTTTAGAGTGTTCCTTAAAATATTAGAATGAAAAATCTCTCTTCTTTTAATCTTTTATATATCGTCTTGTGCATTATGCTGAAATAAAAGCTTTTTAACACTGTGCAACTTACATCTAGGTTACTAAATTAGTCACCTAATTTAGATGTTCTTGTGCCTACAAAATGTGCATTGATTGTATAGGCAGCACACAGTGTTAGGGACTTCTGATGGCCTCCTGAGGACAATTTAGAATGTGAGGATTTTTCTAGTCATTGAATAGGAAAATGAGACATTTCAGTGGAAAGTGTAAATGCTTGTACACATTTAGTGAGAAACCAAATAAAAATGGCCTGGGGGAATATCTGACTGCGAGTATGTTCTATGAGTCACATCTGATTATACAGTCAGCTAGGGTTTTAGATTTCAGAACATTTGCAAATAAGGTCTAATACATTTTTTTCCCCTGCTTGTCAAATCAGTTCCCAGATGTATAAAATTTGGACTAAAAGTTCCCTTCTACCAGAGGGTGTATGAATTCATTCCTCTTTATTTTACAACAGTTCTTCAAATATTAGGCTATATAATACCCTAGGACAACAATCTTCAGCCTTAAATTCAAGCTAAGCTACAAAGGAGAGAGTGTAACTTCAAAGTTTCAGAACTAAAGTAAGTAGTGTAGAAGGTTGTCTTGTCTAAACAGGAATATTCATCTACAACTTAGCTGGAAAACAAAAGTGTATGCACTTAGGAAACAATGACAGGCAACACTGAAAGACTACAGAGATGCTGTTTGCACTGTAGGGAGAAGATTTGTTCAGCCCAACTGTGAGTCTTTAAAATATGTTCCTTATTTGATAAAAGAAAGATACTTCATTTTTTATTTTCAGCCAAGTGGTTTAGTACTACACTTTATGACTATATTAATATAAAGAAATATTTACTGTCCTTAAGATGAATTGGTGTAGTTCAACTAACAACCTAGGTTAGATAATATTACACAGTAATTCCTGAGACATTTTTAGTAGTTAGTTAGCATTGATGACCTCTTGCCAGTGGTTGTACTAAGCTGTAACCTTGCTAAATTCATTACAATCCATGTGCTCTATCTAGTCTATTTCATATTACCATTGCAACCCTTAAATAAAATATTTTCCTTTTGCATAAGGTTTTTAGACTTCTGGGGTGTAGTTTTGGTTTATTTGTTTGTGCTTTGTTTTCTATCCTGTTACCCCCTAAGATCATTAACTTTTTTCCCTTATCTTCAAAGTATGCTTCACAAATGAAAATTTGTATTAGCTACCTCAACTTTAAGATGGTAAAGGTATAAGGACTTAAAGAATGCACTTGCCTATCTCAAAACACTGTCAAGGCCACAGAAG
>NW_005059621.1:0-1516 GCF_000277835.1 Geospiza fortis
ATTTCTCAAACTATATGATTACTCAACCCCATCACCCCGATCATTTGTGAGGACTAAACAGTATTGGGCCCATACTGACTCCAAAGAGCTCACTCAGGTCAGTAGCAGTGTAACTACAGAATTTACGGGACGTGTGAACACCGTACAACATTGTCAACTAGAGGGCAAGTCACAATTTACCTGAGGTCCCTCTCTGGAACACAAAACATTTCTAGCCAGTGCCAGTATGCGGAAACATGTAAGACATTACTATAACAATGTGCCTGAACAATTTTACAAACCTGAGCTTAGAAGTAATTAGATTTCAACATCTGAGGTTTCCACCTGTTCTTCAAACAGCTAACATATCAATTAACATAGCAAGTATTCACTCTATGAAACAGTTAAGAAATAAAATCCAGGGCTTTAAAGCTTAGTCTAAGTATCTACAGAGAAAAATACAACTCTCAAAGTGATGCATTGTTTTGCTGTTTTTGAAAATGTGAACTACATACTTGAACATCAAGCTTGCTCCAGTGATAAAGGCTGTCTAAGGTCCTTCCCTGAATACAGAAGATGCTAATAGTAAGATGATTATGCAAGTAAAGCTCCCATCATCAGTGTGGGAAAAGAACACATTGGTCCTTCAAGACGATAATATGTAGAATGAAGGACAGAAAAATGAGTCATCCCATGTGATGTGTCACAGGTCTGAACAGAAGCTGTATTAGCTCATTTTCAGGGCTGCATTTCCCTTCAGGCTGATAAAGAAGTTCAAAGTTTCCCTGGACAAAGTTTTAATCCCTTGGGTTAGTACAAGTGTTAAATTATTCAAGGACTATTGTTAGGCATCTGCAACTTAACAAGCAAATAATGCATTGAGGATAGCAAAGGAAAACAAACCAAAGATGCACACTACAACCAAGAGAGGTCTTAGTCCTGAAACAAACTGTGGGTTCAAAGTTTGAAATATGAATCAAAACATATCAAAATGAGCCTTTAAAGCAGTTAACACAAGTTAACTGATGTACATGAATTTACATAAAACAAACAATTAATTATTGACATATTTATACCACTGAAACAACAGATTCCAGGACTTATTTTTAGACAATTTTTTGGTCTAGAATTGTTAAATCAAATGAGAGACACTACCAAAGAGTAAGTAACCAGACATCCAAATGTACAGTCAATTACAGTATACATGCAGTTTTGTAACACAGGCTCTTAAAAATGAACTGAGTCTGGTACCAAACACCAAGTGTTCAGGCTGGTATCTGATAACACATATTGCAAGGATATGTCTCTAAGGCCTCAGGCTCTATCTCTGCTCTTGCTTAGATGCCAGATCAGCTTCACTGAAACCACATTTTTGAGTAGAAAAATAATCTCAATTTATAGTTAAACCAACTTATTTTAGAGACATCTCCGGTCTCTCAAATTACCACAAGTGCTCAATGTAAGAGACCACCACTATCATTTAGCTTAAGGGCTGGAAAGCCAAATCCTAAGAGCTCACTACCTACTAACTACAAGT
>NW_005059622.1:0-1516 GCF_000277835.1 Geospiza fortis
TCTATAAATATATATAATTATATATGTTATATATTTTACATTTTTTATATATATAATAATGTGAAAATTGGCTTCAATTTGTTGGATCCCAAATTTATGTTTGGGATGAGAGAGCCAATTTAATTCATCATCTGCAAGCTGACATCAGACACCACTTGGGGAGAATCCAGCCTGTGGGAGAATCACAATCTACCCTGGAGGGATTCCAGAGACATCTTGGGGGTGTTCATCCCCCTGTTTTTGTTCTCCTCAAGTCATGGGGACTCAGGGGCAGATTTCCTGGCCAAGCTTTCAGGTTTTGGGAGCCACATTTTGTTGGGAAAGGTCTCTCCAGAGGCATCTTGGGGGTGCCCATTGCCCCTTTTGCAAAATTCCACTTCCCCCAGGTCATGGGGACACAAGGGAAGGTTTCCTGGCCAAGGGATCAGCTTTTCAATTTTGGGAGCCACATTTTGTTGGGGAAGGTCTCTCTAAAGACATCCTGGGGGTGTCCATTGCCCTGCTTTTGCTCTCCCCAGGTCATGGGTACTCAGGGATAGATTTCCTGGCCAAGGGATCAGCTTTTCAGTTTTGGGAACCACAGTTTGTTGGGGAAAGTCTCTCCAGAGATATGTTGGAGGTGTCCATCCCCCTGCTTTTGCTCTTCCCAAGTCATGAGCTCACAAGAGCAGGTTTTCTGGCCAAGGGATCAGTTTTTTGGGCAGGTGCTGCCCACAGCACACTCACCCCTGGGTTCTCCCTGCCCTGCAAGGTGTGACACCACACATCTGCTCCTGTATCCCAGCATGTCCACAAAGCCTCAGTCTGTGTTATTCTCTACAAAGGGAAGGTTTTATTTCAGATGTGTGCCGAGCTGAGGCTCTTTGTTTTATTGCCTGTGCTGGATTCCTGAGCCCTGGTGTTACACAAAGCCCAGAGTGGTGCTGCACCGCAGCTCCAGGCTCTTTGCAGGGTCTCCAGGAGGACACTGAGAAATCACCAATCACTCCTTAAACCCTGCCACAGGCATCTGCAGGGAATATCCACCGAACTCAGGGTGATACCATTGCCTCAGAAAGGAAATTGTTCCCTTTATTCATGGGATATGACTGCGGGGGAAATAAAAAGTGAGAGCAAGTTTTAAGTGCTTACACCGAGAGGGTCAGAGGGGTCAGCTGCATTTGTGAAACATCCAGTGCCTCTTGTCCCCTGCGCTGCCAACAGATGGAAATCATTTCACTGGGGGGTGTGAGCTGGGGTCAGGGAGGGAGAGAGGCAGAGCCCGTGAGGAACAGCTCATTAATACCCCCAGAGCCAAAGAACCACCTTTCTGAGCTGTTTTCTTTGTGTTGGTGTAAAACACAAAGGCTGGAGGAGTTTAAATCAATATGACAAATCCATAATTACACAGCCACTTGTGCAGTGAGAACATCTTGGGCTTATGAAGGAAAACAAACATCAGCATGAATCTCCAGTGTTATATATAAAATCCAGACATATATATTAGAAAATATATATTTTATATATATTTTTATAT
>NW_005059623.1:0-1515 GCF_000277835.1 Geospiza fortis
TCAGAAAATATGACAGTGACACACCTCAAGGCATCCTTCTGCAAAGCTGGAAGCAGATCTTTCAGGACTGCTCTCTCTCTCCGAGGAATACATTCCTAACCTGACCTTACCTTACAGCAGAGACCACTGCTGGGAAATAAAACATGACTTTTGGAGTTGTGTTTTTATGATCTATGAAATCACCCAAACCTTTTGGGTAAATAAATTCTGGCTATGAAGCTGACCTCTTGGCTTCTAGCAGATCACTAAAGCCTTGGGGTTTTTCATTAGGCTTCAATAACATCCACAAATCCCTCTTTTCTAGTCTTTCTTAAAAATCCCTAGGAGATAAAGCCTCATGGTAAATTTTGCTTCAAATATCAACTAGAGATACAAGCTCAATAAGTGTAATATCTTAACTGCAGAGTGCCAGAGGCAAGCAGTGTTAATCACACAAGGCTTTTGTGAGATTATTTCACTGTGCAGCCTATGCTGTCTCTAAAATACTCTGTCTTCAAGGTTGGCTTCACAGCTCCAGCTGATTTCTGCCACCAAGTAAGTGTGAGGAGCAGCCTAATCCAGAGAAAAGCATCAGATTTCCTTCCTCAGCATCCTCTGTTGGTGGTCACCAAAGCCCAACTTGGCATCAACTGAGGGGCCACAAACAGAACCAGTAATGGATTAAGGACATAGAGAGGAAGGACAAGGGTGAAAATTAGATGCTGAAGAAGTCACCAAATGAAGAGTGCCTTCAGTCATAAGGAAAAGCAATATATCAATCTCTGCATTTCTTACAGGCAATATTCCAGTATGTTAGAAGGTGCAAAATTGAAATCCAAAGAAATCATGCAATTAAGCTGCAAAATTGACTAATACAAGAAGTTCTTCAGCTTACAGACCCAGCAAGAATCAATGGAATTCCTATATTGCTTATTAACATTAAAAAATCATCTAAGAATACTAGAGCAGATATCAAACCCACCTAGACTTTTTTCTCAGTAACCTTGAGGCACAATCCTGTCCCCAAGACAGGACAAAAAACCATACAGGTCTGACTAGTCCAACACAATCAACTTTGGAATGAGGTTTTCAAAGAAGTCTTGATTATAGTGAGAAGTCTAGTGACAGGCAAGACCAGAAAGAGCATTCCATGATCAAGGGACTAAAACTCCAAATATACTCTGCAGAGCAATTTCTAGCACCTCTCTATCTTCAGAAAATGGATAACATTACTCGTAGAGAAAAAGTCCAGCTGTTGGCAATTATAACCCAGCATATCTGTCTCTTCCAAAAAAAATGTGGTTGAATACCTCATATAAATCATGGCTTTCCTGAAGTCAATGCCAATTTGCTGCTGCCCAAACTGAACTGAGCTGTATTTTGGTCTGGTCAGATTACAGTAGGTGTTGTCCCTATGCTCCTCAAGCACTTTGGAATTCAAACACATTGAGAGGAACCAAGAAATTTCCTTTTGACTTCCCTCGTGCTTGAATCAGCCTCCACATCTCCCCCTCTGTGGCATTCACATTTTCTGAA
>NW_005059624.1:0-1515 GCF_000277835.1 Geospiza fortis
GCATCCACAGCCTCCAGGGCACCAGGGGATGACCTTGCCGTTATTCTCCTGTTACTCAAAAAGTGACAATCAGTCAAGTTCTACTGAGAGCAGCAATTGAAGTAGGGGAGTTAAATTTGTCCAGTTTGGGGAAACATTCATTTGCAAGCCCCCACACACCCACTACACAATGCTGGCCCTGGATGAATGCCAGGCTGAAACCACATGGGATCAAATACCCCAAACCCTAATCCATTTTACATCCTACATAGACCAGACCATCAGATCTCACAGAGCTGTCATAGTGCAGGGAAACCATGCTCCTTTCTATCAGCTGAGTTTATTTCTTAGTAAAAATGCAAGATGCAAAGCGCAAGAATATTGTTGTGCATAAAGGGACCAGACAGGAATTACACAAAAAAGATAAGAATTGCATACTGGTATACAAGAATCTACTCGTGTCCTGTCCTCATCTGACCTCAGTTAATCTTAAATTAAGTAAATAACCCAATGCTGTATTATATTTTGAAATCACCCTGCCTAATACTTAAAGTTTTCTTACCTAAAAGTGCTGCTGTTCTGGCAGAATATTTCCAAAGCAATAGTTTTAGTCAAGTCTAATCTGTTTTTCAAGATGTCCAAGGCCTTCACTGTCTAAGTGCCTTGAGGATGTCCAATAGCATGCTCTAATCTTGATAACCTGCTGATTAGGTGCCACCAACATCTGGTGTCCGTGTATATCTTGTCCTTGCTAGAAGGAACTGGTGTTTTCACACACATAAACCTCATTCAACGTGTCTTCGTGCCAGTTTTAATATTTGTAACACAGATCTTAACTGAAGGAAACTGTGCAGGCACATGCAGAATTGTTTTGTGCCAGTCTGGTACAGAGCTACCACACCAACAAGTTGATTTATGGTGCAAAGCACATAGAGGAAAAGACGTGTGAATAACACAGATAGAACATTTTACAGCTATTAACAGGGTGTATTTACACAGATGAGTGAAGACTGTTGCATGTTCCTCCTGACTTAAGATTCCTATCATATGATAGAAGGCTCCCAATCTTTAAGAGGCAGTAATCTGAATTTCATCAGAAATGTTCCATTTTAATGCTGAATGTTTAGCTTGATTTTAAACTCTTGAAATAAATGCATTTGCTGAGGGTTTTTAACAATCACTAAAATTCATTGAGGGTAACACACAGCACTGACTCCTTATAAGAAAAAGGCCACATTTCATGTTTTTATGAGACATGAAATTCAAGATGATCTGATCAGAAACTGTTTTGGTTTTTGCCTGCTGAGGATCTGAATTGTGATTGATAGAATAATTCTTTGGTGAGAAATGTGCAGATTAATCAATCCATATATCCTGAGTTACACAGCAATTGCAAAAGAAGAATTTCAATTCTTGAAGCCACGTTTCCTAGATCTCTGCATCTCCAGCAGAGCTGTTAGTGGGTATAGAATGTCTGGGTCCTGGCCATGCCCCTCCCAGCTGCTGCAGAAATTAACCTTGTCCTGGCCAGAACCA
>NW_005059625.1:0-1515 GCF_000277835.1 Geospiza fortis
GGAGGGAGGGAGGGAGGAAGGAAAGGATGCAAACCATCCTGATTCCTTAAGTAATGCAATCTAATTTATTTCAGTAAAATACTTTGGTATTATTGTTTTATACAAAGTGAAAGCTTAACAGTAAATTATCTTAATTGAAATCCTTTGTTTCTGCCTCATGCAGAAAAAGACTTCTAATAAAATAGTTGAAATAATTAAGAATTAATGCAAATACTTTTCAAGACAAACTGCAGAATGGGTCAAAAACATATCCTTTGAGCTTGTTTTTGGTTACTACTAGAACTGTGCAGAATAAGTGATAAAGTTGGAAAAAAGAGTTATGCATATGTGAAGGAGAGAATTCTCAGAGAAAATTGGAAAAATAGAACATGGAACAACATGGGAAAATGAGAAATGAGAAAAATGGGGAATTTGAAAACGGTTCAGGGAGGGCCAAAACCATTTTGGAATTAAAGTTGGTGAAGGATGTGAAGGGCAATGAAAAACCTGTTGCAAGTACATAAGGAGTAGAAGGATGCTAGGGAAAATGTGAGCCCACTGGTAGTGGGGTAGAGGGTCTACAACAGACACAGAAAAGACTGAAGTGTTCAACACAGTTTCCATTTCAGTCTTTCCTGGCAAGACTGGCCTTCTGAAATCCCAGACAGTGTGGAGCAAGGAGGACTTACCCTCAGTGGAGGGATATGAAATTAAGGAATATTTAAACAAACTGAGCATAAAGAAGTCCATGGGACTTGGTAGAATGCACCTATGGAGCTGACTGATGTCAGTGTGAGAGCATTCAATTTCTTCAAAAGGTCATGCAATTTGGATAGGTTACTGAGGACTGGAGAGAAGTCTGCGAAGAGTCTGGGGAAGTACAGACAAGTGAGCCTTGCTTGTGCCTGTGAGGGTGATAGGACAAGTCATCTTGGAAGGTATTTCCAGATGCATGAATGACTGGGAGTAGTGAGCATGAATTGAAGCACAGAAAATCCTACTGAACCCACCTGATACCCTTCTATGATGAAATGACTGGCTTGGTGGATGAGGGGAGATGGCCTTGATAGATGGACAGTGAAATAGACTGAAAGCTGGCTGAACTGCCAGATTTAGAGGGTTGTGATCAGCAGCACTAGCTCCTGTGGTGTACCCTAGGGACTGATACTGGGTTCAACACTGTGTTATGTCTTTGTTCAGTGACCCTGTTGCTGGGACTGAGCACACCCTCTGCAAGTTTCCTGATGATACAAAACCAGGAGGAGTGTTTGATATCCCAGGTTGCTGGGCTGCCATCCAGAGGGACCTCAACAAGATGAAGGGTGGGCAGAGAAGAACATTCCTAATTCAAAAAAGGACAATGCCAGTTCCTGCAGCTGGGGAGAAGTGACCCCAAGAGCCAGCACATGTACTGGAGGTCAGCCACCTGCAAACAGCCCTGCAGAAAAGGACTTGGAGGTCTGGGAGGACAGCAAGCAGGACATGAGCCAGCAAAGTGTCCTTGTGGCAGCACTGGTGAGGCCACACCTGGAATAC
>NW_005059626.1:0-1514 GCF_000277835.1 Geospiza fortis
AAAAAAGCAAGCAACCTCTGAATCTTCAGTAAACTGAACTTGCAATTTTCCAGTTGCTAAATACATGTTTTTCTACAAGACAATTTCCAGGAAACAACAGTTATGAGTAATATAGGAGATGCTCCATTTTAACATGTGTGCAATCATTCTAGGAGTACATGACACATGAAAGAGAAGCTTTCATTTTTTTCTAGTCCAGCAAGCTATGGGTATCATGCATTTTGCACTGAGGAGTGGAAATTCACATGCACATACACACACATCTCCATTTTTATGGAAAATTCTGTGCAGAATTTACTTGCAACCACAGAGAAGGTAGGCTATGTAGTTATAAGTCCACATTAAACACCATTGTTTCACAAAGCACACAAGCAATGTATTCACTGCATGTGGATAAAATTTACACGTGTAATAGGAGAGATGTGAGGCTTTGGGTGTCTGGCTGCTTTGTAAATAATAAATGAAGACATCTGTTCACTGGTAAATGTGGGAGGAGAGATTGTTATCACAGATCTGCAAACTTTTGTGTGCACAGGAGAGCTTGAGGGACGGCATTTGATATTTTTCTTTCTGGGTAAAGAAATGCCTTCTCCTAAATTTGTCATAATTTTAATTAAGGTCAACCCAAGAATGAAACTTCCCTTGGTGTAGATTGACTTAATGTGGAGGAAGACAGAGTTCTTCCTCTGGGAAGCTGATGCAAAAAATGTGTTTTGCCATGCATTTGCTCACATGAGGAACTTTGCTAGGAAGGTGCAAATGACCCTCTCCATGCTGAACTGTGAGCTAGGGAAAAATTGCCTAAAACATCCAAGGAAATGTAAACAAACTGATGTTTCTGTTAAAAATCAGAGTAAAAACTGAAAAGAATGAGAGATATTTATGTTACAGTTCAAAACAGGAGGAGCTGTTAATAAATGATGTACTTATTTTTTGGTTTTTGTGTGGAAAGAGTTGTTTGGTTTTAACCATTTGTTTTTTCTGTATTTTCAGAAAGACATCCATTGTCAGAGGAAAGGAGGGTAGCTGTCGTTGATAAGGCTGTCCTTTGCTCTGAAGGACACCATGCTGAAGCATCTTTTTAAGATACCTTCCATTTTGAACATCAAAAAAGATCACCTACTATTATCCTAGGTTTAAGCAAGAAAGATGAATTTGAGGTGATTTTTCACTTGGTTCTGTTGCCCTGGAGTTACTGCAGAGCAGACCCCTGGAAAGACACAGTGTAGGAAGATAGTCCTGTGCTGCAATACAGTGTTTCACACCTGCATAACCATCTAAGAGATATCTCATCTGAGCAAAGATGACAAGGCTCCTGAGAGGATTTAATCTGTGATGGATTGACTTCTGGGGAACTGCTTCAGCAAAGGGCACCCAGCATCTCTGCCCTCACTGAACCATGACAAAGTCCGAAATGAACCACACTTGGATGTATAACCTGAGCTTTGGTGCACCTGCACATCCTGTTGAGCCAAGGGCTGGACTCTCGCGGAGTGGGCACACAGTAGTGGCTG
>NW_005059627.1:0-1514 GCF_000277835.1 Geospiza fortis
AAAAAAAAAAGTGTTTGAATCCGCAATTATCTTTCCTGCAAATTTTATTTTGGTGCAGGTGGTTTTTGGTGCAGGTGGGCAGGGACAGAAGTCATTCCCTATCACTCCTGGGTCGTACCTATTGATGTAGAATAATATATTTTGTCAGCCTATTTTTTAAGAACTTGTGATAATTTAGAAACATAATGAATTACAGATGTAGGGCTACAGCAGGTTTGCATGAATTGCTTGTTCTTGAAGATTACTGTAATTTCTTATTTTACATTTAACTACTTCTTGTTTGTTGTAGTTCCTTATGAGCACATACATCCCTACTTTATAAAACAGAGGGAATAATTTATGAATAACCATGCAGTTAATGAATCACAATAAAATCACATTATAGAAAATAACTAAATCCTAAGATAGCAAAAGACACAAGACCCAATTAAATTACTGCTTCCAGTAGCATAAGAGCCAGAGGAAAGAAAAAATGCAGGACAAAAGTGATTGAAAGTTCACTCTAAGTCTAAAACCAGTCTGCCAGGTCGAAGGGACAAAGAGCAGGAACAGAACAAGATGATGATTCATTAGAATCTCATATCAAAATGATGACACTTAATCTCTGCAACATGGTGATAAAGGGCACACACCCTGTCCTTCCTCATCCTCACATCCCCAGGGGCCTGGCATTGAAAGCTGCACTGAACCTTCCACAGTGGCCTCCTTCTAAATATGATTCGATGGGCATTTACAGACTCGTTTCTGATTAACAGGGATGATCTTCACTTTGTGAATAATTGTTCATTTACACAATCATTTTGAATAGAAGTGTCTACTTTGGCTTCAGTGAGCAAAGCATAAACATAAGGAAGAAATTCTTTGAATGACAGAAACCTAAACATTATGCCACGCACTTAATGATGGTCATCCTTTCGCAGATACACTCCCTGACCACTTAACAGTGTCTCCTCTATTATCGTCACTCAGTTCATCCAGCACTATGTTATTATGGCCATTCAGCTGCACAATTAGCTCATAAAAGGAGGCCATGGCCTCTTCAGGTCTATTGTAAACTGTGTCTGGTGAATGATTTGCCCCAGTTGGGGGTACTGCCCTGCTGCATGGGAAGGCAGCATCCTTAACTCACAGACAGCTAAATTTTGATATGGCATTATTAGATGGAGTGAATGAGTTCTTTGTGACTATACCAGGAAGTCAGAAAGGAAAATAAATCTATTTTCCAAACAAATCCTTCCCTCACTAGAAATTGCCTGTACAGCACCTTTTCTAAACGAAGTAGTATTCATTCTCAAAAGAAAAATTAGGGTTCTACAGCAAGAAGTATCCAGTTGATCTCCTATGCCTACTGAGTACAAATATATGAAAAAAATACAAGACCATAGTAAAAAAAGTATGCAATCTTCTTTTTTTCAGACCTAACTTTAACAGCATACTTCTATGACAAAGTCTGTGTTTGATGTTAGAGTGAGATACCACTGTTCATATGCAACTAAAGAATTCTCCTAGAAAAG
>NW_005059628.1:0-1514 GCF_000277835.1 Geospiza fortis
GCTGTAGGCCTTGTGTTGCCTGGAACAACAAGGGCCATGTGCCTTTGTGAATCCTTGGTATATTTAATCAATTATTCAAGAAGTCTCTCTGCTTCCTCACAGATATTAATGAGAGTTAAATATATAAATCCAGTTGTTAAATACTCTTACATGGTGAGACTAAGGTGATTCAGGCTTTGGAAATATCCTTGCTACAAAACTGGAGTCCTATGTAACAAAGGCTGTAGTTTGATGTAAATTGGTCATAAGGGCCCTTAGTAAGTATTTTAAATGCTGAAGACACACACACTTGCTTATACCAGAACAAAATACTGTTCTGGTATAAGCAAACAAAAATGTCAGTGTTTCAGAAATCTTACTAATGAAACTGTAGAAGCAGGCTTTAGGTTGATTCTAACTTCATCTGACAGCTAAAGGATTTTGTGCTCATATTTGTTCTAGATCAGTTGGTTGATTCAGTAATGGTTGGTATTAATAATCATTGATCTGAAGATGTGTTCATTTGGTATTTTTACCTCTTGACAGTTTGCCAGTAAGACCCCCTCAGGCATTCTGGCAAACCAGGGCAGTGATTATTCTGTTCACTTGCACACCAGCATCTCCTTTTACTGCACTAGTGCTCTTGAACATCTTCCAATGCAAATTGGAAGGGCATATGGCATCAGATTGAGAGCAGCAGCTTTAAGGGATCGCAGTCACAACTGGGTCTGTGTGTTTCTTGTGGTATTTGAGGTCTCTCTTTATACCAAACAGAGCTGAGGAAACCCAGCAATTACTTGGCTGCCAGCACTCGCATGAGATATGAGTCAGTGCAGGGCAGTACCTTCTTCTTGGAAATTTGCACTATATTTTTAATGCCAGTGCATGATACCTTGAAGCAGACTTTAAGATAATAAATAAAACTTATGTTTCCATGAGTTGGAATTGTCCAAGCTAGTCTTTACAGATAGGCAAATAAATGCTAACAAAGTGGCCTGGTTACTGTGGAGAGAAAATGTAAGTTGTTCAAACTGTGTCTTGTCCTTCCCCAGTCTTAACCTTGTTTTTGGAACGTTTGCAGCTTTGATCGGTCATCCTTGCTGGACTGGTTTTACCAGCTGCTTGACTCTAAAACCAGCAGAAAACTTGGTTAGGGCTACTGAGTTCTGCCTTGCAGGGTACTGAAATCGTCTTTTCTGGTAGCGCCAGAGGAGGGGGTGGGCTTTCAGGGGAAACACGAGGGTGGGGAGTAAAGAAAGTAGGCCATTGCCTTTCTCTGGCAGTATGACATTGGAGCTGTTGCCTCTGGAGGTGAAGCCAAGCTGTAATAGAAGGCCATGGTTAATGTACAGTCAGGTTAGACTTGTTCTGAGTGACAGAGGGAACCTCTCTATTCCTGTGTTATGCTGAGTATCCTTAAGATACAGAGCTTTACTGAAGACAGCTGTGAAGACATATTGTGACCATTGTACTCGTGTGCTGCAGCTGGCCAGCCCTTCCTGATGTAAATAGTAAACTTATTATGGAAAAAAAAA
>NW_005059629.1:0-1514 GCF_000277835.1 Geospiza fortis
CCCCAGCCAAAATCAGCATCAACAAGTAGAAATTGGGGGGAAAAAATACCTTTATTAGAAGATCCCCTTCAAGTGACTGGCAGTTTACTTTGCTCAAGGCAACTGGAAGCTATTATGCAATGAGCTTTGATATGTGGTGAAAACTGAATTGACACCATCTTCCCTGTCTTGGCATCTGATAGTTTGGCTTTTTTGACGTGCATCATTTGAAGAGTATGAATGTGTCATTAGCAATGGGGTGGGGTGCTTCAGCATATAATTAGTAATAGTTACGGTACAGGCACCTTCACCCACATCCTGCTGCCTTGTGTACTTTATAATGTGTGTCTGTAAGGACTACAGATCTTGGTCAGGGAACTGAAAGTGTTACAGGGTTAAGGAAACAAAATCTTTAATTGGGGTGTACTCTTAACTGTCTCTTTCCTTTGTTCAACAGTAACTGTTGAGGAAAACTGAGTATGAATTCTTTGCATGAGTTTATATCCTCAAGCAGAGAAAAAAGTGTTTTATTAAGAAACACAGTTGCTGTAGGTGGCACTTTACCCTCAGTCCTGTCTCTCACTATTTTATAGAGATGTTGAGAATAGGTAAATTTCTAGGCTGTGTAGTCTTGCATAGGAATGACAAGGCAAGTGCTTTGTCCTGAATGGGAGTCATTTAGAGGAGTAACCTGTGGTGTTTTTTCCTAAATCTGAAAAGGATTTTTGGGATGCTGAGATGGGCCTCTTTACCATGTTAGGAAAGATAACTGGATAATATGGATAACTGTGTCACATTTTGGTGATATCTGACACTAAGCTGTTATTATTATTACTATTTTAAAAGGTCTGCTGAAGGTTATCTCGGGTGTTCTTCAACTTGGCAACATAGTCTTCAAGAAGGAACGTAACACAGACCAAGCCTCTATGCCAGACAATACAGGTAACCAATCTCCTGCCCCACACCGAAGAAAAGTGCAGCAAAAAGCCTACAGGAAGTTCTTGCAAGGGGGAGAATGTATTGCAATATGTATGGAATGCTGGAGCCCTATTTTTCCGCAGGGTGAATTATTTGTCAGAGGAGCTGGCGTGTCCCATACAAATACACAGTGTTCCGCCAGGCGTGTGTTTGCAGCCACCCACGGGCAGGAATGTGACACTGTTCCTGTGGCAGGGCTAGGCAGGAAGTACACACCATGAACAGATGAAAAGGATTACTCTACTGAATGTGTGGAGTGTGTGTTTTAAACAAGCTACAGTAATTGCTCCTTCAAACCTATATTATCAGATTTTAAGGAATGTTCTTTGCTGCCTTTGTAGGTAGTCTGGTAAGAGTAAGGTGGTGGATAGTTTTATGGTGGGTATAAAAGCACGTGTCCATATTTTAATTGCACTGCCTGTTGTTGAATGTGTAAATAGTGCCTTGCTTCACGTGATAGAAGACTATTTGTTGGAAGACTTAACTCTTAGACCTTCATTGTAGATGCACTGCAGAAGTGCAGATGTTGCTAATTTATCACTAAGGGTTTTTTTTTT
>NW_005059630.1:0-1514 GCF_000277835.1 Geospiza fortis
ATATGGGACATTATTTATTACACTGTCTGTGGGGTTGTAAACACACGTTGGCCTGATGCTGTCAGGATATGTGTGCCAGCACCCATGGTCAAATAGAAGTGGCATCATTTACAGCTCCAGGTAGGGAGAGACTTTTCCTTGGGGTCTTGATACCTCAGCTCTGTAGCTTTCACATCTCAAACAATATCTCAGTATCTCACTTGAAAAGTCTGTCATTTCTGACAGAGTGCTCTGTGCACCACAGAGCTTTGTCCAAGTCACAGTGCTTCTCCATCAGACCTGCCTTGGTATTGATTAGCTTGAACAAATCATCCTCAGATGTCAAGAAAACATTTTCGCTCAGAGGAAAACAGAGCTCTTCTGTTCCCATCTTCTGATATGGGTTTGATGTCATAAACAAGCTGACAATTGCCAGTGAATTTCAATTAGGACTGCTCATACAGTGCACCAACCTCAAAGGATTTGGTTTGGCAAGGGCACCTGATAGGTAACTTGAGAGAGCACTCAATTTGAGTACTGAAGCAGTCTGCCCTTCAAGGAGCCTTTTTATGAATCTGAAAACACTTTATGGCAAAATATTCACCTGAGGTGTCTGTGTTTACTCACCAGCTTTACATAAAATGTTTCTATAGAATCACAAAGTGTCTTCATAGAAATTTTTCAGTTAGTAAAAAGAAACAAAAAAAAGTAGTTTCTCTAGCACTTATACATACCTGAAGTTTCATCTCTGTAATGTTTATCACCACACAGAGCATGAATGCAGAGCCAGCTGTGCTGTGTATGTGCATGGCTTGCACGCTGTGATGACAAGCAAAGGTGCAGCAGCTTTTCGAAAGAAACCACAATGCTACAGTTGAGTTATAAAATTATTAGAGGGGCTTAGCATTGAAAAAAGGAGAGATGTGCCCAGGTCAGTTCCATGCTATACATTTTGCAGGCATGGGAGAATTGCACAGTAATGGGAGTATTTTTGTGCACTGTCATTCTCTGTTTCCTCCCTTGAATCATAAGAGATGTTGGACAAAGGCTGTGTTTTCTGATAAAGTTCACTGAATAGTCTTTAAAGCTTCCACGTATGTATCCCTGTGAAATGGAAAGGAATAACAAAGAGAAGTGATTCTGCTCTTCTTCCCAACCAAATAGGGCAGATCTACATGGCTGAGAACAGCCTCTTTCAAATCAAACCCTTTTGAGCACCACACACTTGTGGGTTGCTTATCTGCAGCTGGATCTGAGGCACAAAGGCACTTCCATGCCTGGTTTCCTGGAGAAAGGACTCAGTAAATTTGGAAGAACATTGGTGGTTTTGGTGTTAAACTCATGTTGGTTCAGGAGGGTGAGTTGAGAGACTCCTGACATGCAGAAGTACTTCCCCATAAGAAGTAAATTTGATAAAAAATTGATAAAATTATGATGAAAACTTTATGCTTGTGTATTGTCTTCTGAGCCTGTAGCACAGAACTGCTGGAAATGAGGCTCAGTAATGCAGCAGCTTAGACCATGTGTGAAAAAAA
>NW_005059631.1:0-1513 GCF_000277835.1 Geospiza fortis
AAAACCAAACTGGACATAGTACTGATGTGGTCTTAACTGCAGAGAAGGTAATTCTCGTTCCCTTATGTTATGCCAATTCTGGGCTTATTATTTGCAATTTGCATTTTGTTTCATGATAAAGCAAGTACAGGCCACTGCAAAAGGACCTGAGACACTGACCCAAGGATTCTTGTGTCTTGTGTCAGTACAGGAAATATTTTATTTATTGGTGAAATAGTGCAAACAGTCTCCACACAGGCTGTTGTTTGTTGCACAGCTGCTTGAACAAGCTGTGGTGCCCAGTTGTCTTTGTGCTAGTTGTGAACCTACCCTTTGTCTTCACTAAGAATAGCCTGTGAACATGCTGCTGCTTTGAGGGCTGTGTTTGCTATTCAATGAATTTTTTATGCAGTCAGCAGTTTTTTACCTTTAGACTGTTCACTGCTTGTCCAAGGAATGACTTAGGGTATAGACAAATTCCCCTGGAAATTTACCTCTCAGTGATTCAAAGGATAGGGATGAAGAAAGCCATATGCAAGCTCACATACCCCTTATTTATAATACAGACCCATAGGTAAGGACCTAATTTATGAAGTAAAAATTGCTTTCCATTCTTACATTGATGGCTGCCTGAAATAACAGGAAATGTGAGGCTAAATTATCAGGAAGGGGGATGATGGCACAGGGACTCACATTTCTAAGGAGCAGAAACTTCCTGTTAGTTTCAAGTGTTCATTTTAGGAATATTTCACATCTTTCATAAAATCAAGTAATAGGAATCTCTCTCTGATCTCCATCTGAAGGTCTCTATGACTGTTTAATTTTTCCTAGCCTTTCAGTTAGAAGCTCTTGTTTTTGTCAGTGTTACTCATGCACTGGGTGAGCACTGATTCAGCATGTCCTGGGCAGTGCCTCTCCCTGCTTGTCCTTACAAGGACACCCCTCTAACTGCTGACCCAAAATTCCAGCCAACAGCTTGGAAGCAATTACGCTGAGTTCATGGATGCACTGGTGCAGAATTCCACTCTATGAACTATGACAGAGTTCTTTAGAACTGGTTACGCACAGTATTACTAGGTGGGAATTAAATGGGAGTCAGGTCCTGGATGTCTGAGGAAGGAGTAGAAAATTAGAATGTCCCAGCAAGGCAAATTACAGCAATCTGGAACTTATAGACCAAACAATGTCTCTGGACAAAAAGAAGTTTTATGAAGAACAATGAAAAGCAAAAAAGACCATAAAAGAAGAAAACAGTCTTTGTGAAATCTTTGAAGATTAGCCATGGAAAAAATATTCAGAAGAGAAAGGCACATAAGGGATGACTGTCACTCATAACTTGATTTAAACCCAGAAGTTAGTAGTGAGACTTCAGTTTGAAACTGGTTCTCCTGAGTAGAAAATGTCACTATCTTAAGCAAAATGTGTTCCACCTAAGCAGGATCCCAGTACTTGACTCAAAGGGGAATTTTCCACTCATCTCTGAATAATACTTTTTTTTGTTTTGTATTTCTTACCTAGTACTCCTCTGGGATAA
>NW_005059632.1:0-1513 GCF_000277835.1 Geospiza fortis
AAATTGCCCAGAAGATAGAATGAAATGCCTTCTTGTTTGCACTGTCTAGGCAGTTGTTCTTTAACAAGCTTTTTCTTAAAGTAATCAAAAATATAGATTAAAATCTTTATGAAAATTTTAAAAAGCTGATGCAAACGCTTACATTTTAAAACTATCAAAATTAATCAAAATCAACAGCAACTGCCTCATCATTTCAGCCCTAACTTATATACCAGTGGAAGCCTCTACAATTCCAGTTCTGCTGTTCTTGTGGGCTATTTCTTCATGTTTTCACCAGATGACTAAGACAGCCCATGAGATACAAACTTTTAAAAACAGAGATTTCTTGAAGAGAAAGTATGCAAAAAAAATTACAGAAAGAAATGAAAAGAAACAAAATACCTGCTGCCTCTTAGTATGAATGATAAGATGGGAAAAGGCACCTTCATGGGTTCAGTACCATGCCAACAAAATCTCCTATTGGAATGTAGATGTAGTCTGGGTGACAATGATGCAGTGCAAGAACTCTCAGAACTCATTGCTCTGGGCTCCCACCAAGTCAATGAAACTTTATATGCATTGCTAATTCAGATACAAGCTGAAGAAAGAAAAACATATGTGCAGGCATGACCCCAGAGACTTGGAAATAACAATCATCAATTGCCCTCGTGAAAACAACAGAATTATGTTAAATAATTTTGTACAGATATATACCAATTGTGTCTTGATGATCTGCATCAAGAAATGTTACTGTCTCAGTAGACATTTGGAACACAGAAGCATGAGTCACTAGCTAGACAGTCTGAGAATAAAATAACAGGAAAGAATATTAGGAAATATTATGCTGGTGAGAAACATCTGATTTGATTTTAACATATGCTGTAACTTCAGTGGGAATCAGAGATTAAACTCCAATGAAGGTACATAATGAAGAGGGATAGAAAGGAGCAGGTGCAGGAGTAGAACTCCAGAGTAATCTTTCCCACATCCAGCATAAAGGGAGAAAAGGGGGGGGAAAGATACAGATATTGAGTTAAGGAGGAGACAGCTACCTGAAATAACACTTTTTTCCCTGAACTGTCTTAAATGAGAAAGTGTTCTGAAGATTTCCAATCAAACACCCACTTTGAGCCAAGTCTTGATCCCTTACAAGCAATGATGATCCCTACACTGCAATGATGATCACCAAACCACAGAGTGGGAACTGCAGAGTCCAAAGAGCTCCTACTAATTATATGAAATTGATTCTCCACTCACAGCAAGACAGTACTAAGAGTTCTTGTGTATTTTCCTTTGAAGCACAATTTAAGGGGCACAGAATGTGCTGACAGACACATACCAATGTCTTTACAGCAAATTTCAAGTTCTCAAGACTGCAAAGAGATTAACTGGGGAGCAAGCTATTGTATAACACTAAAAACAAGCAAAAAAAAATCATCCTAATGATTTAAACCTGTAATAGATCCCTAACTACAATCTGACTTTTAAAATATTCAATCAATATATAGAATTGTCAAAAAAAAATCTGCACTGA
>NW_005059633.1:0-1513 GCF_000277835.1 Geospiza fortis
GTGGTGGAATCACCATGCCTGGAAGTGTTCAAAAAACACTGGATGTAGCACTTGGGGGTAGGGTTTAGTGGTGACCACAGTGGTGCAGGACTGGACTTGATGATCTAAAAAGTTTTCTCCAATCTGAATGATCCCATGACTCTATGATTTTATGACTACTTTGCATGGTGAGAGACAGAAAGGGTCACAAAGAAGTGGCCTAGGAAGTAAAGACATAACACATCAAGTTTCCAAAGAACTCCATTTCCATTAGTAGATCTTGAGGAATCACAAACTGGAGACATTTGTATCAACACCTTTAATGTCTGGAGACAGCACAAACTTCAAGGTTCAGCTCTCCTGCGCGTTCAGAGGGAATTGTCCTTGCAGACACAGCCTGAACATAAAGCAAGTAGTGTAAGAAAAGCACCAAGCCTCAGCCACGTGCAGTGAAAGACAAGGCATTGTTACTTCCCACTGTCGTGGGGAATCCATTAAGCAGCTGTTTCATCCAGCAGTGACAGGGTCACAGGGAGGTTTGAGTGTTTAATAGAACGTGTGTCAGTAATTCCCCCATGTGCCATTTCCAGCACAAGCATTCATTAATTCCGTATAGGGATTATACAGTTTGGCATCAGCCAGAGCAGGGGACTGAACTCCACCACCCTGGGAGTCCTCACTAGCTGTGTCTCAGTAAAGTGACAGGAGCTTTCTGGTTTTGTTCTGAAAATTGACATCATTAAATCCATCTCCGTGGATTTTGCAGGAAAGGTGTTTACTCCACAACAAGAAGCATGGTCTTTAATTGACAAATTTTCAAGACATCAAGATAACCTAATACTGTGTTCCTGCCTGAAGTTGGAGACAGCCTGAAATTCCCAGCTACAGTTTCAGTGCCCCACTTACCTCAACAGGTATCGGCTCAGAGCACAGCAGAGCTGATAATTTTGCTAAGAAAAATATTCTGTAACTGCTCTCATCCCACAGCCATTATTGTGCTCTCTCACTTTTCAAATACCATCACTTTCCAATAGCCTCTGCACTGTTTTCAAGGCTTCCTTTTCAGAAAAGCTGGAATGAACCCCAGAACTTAAGGAAATGGACTTAAAATCCCCTGAAGAGTGAAAATGAACAAGAGCCTAGCTCAGAGAGAATCGAAATTGAAAATGCACAACCTGTCCAACAGTAACTATGGAGCTTTCATCCAATATTTAGTAAACCATCAGTTTTACAAAACATATGTTGAACTGCCCCAAGATGCAATAATCCCACACCCTGCCACAAGTACCTCAACACAATTCCACATTCACAAAGTTTTTTTAGACATTTGCCTACCTGACAACACCCTCCCCTATAATGAGCTGTAAAATTTGTCAATTAGCTCTGCTCTAAGGCAAAAGCCAACTTCAATTCTTCCACACAAGAAGCCAGCAGAGGATACCACTGGACAAGCCACGTGCTCAGTCACATCTCACCAGAAGTGAGGCGGGTACTCAAGGTCAAATTTTCACTCTGCAGTTTTAACTTAATTCAA
>NW_005059634.1:0-1512 GCF_000277835.1 Geospiza fortis
TTTTTTTTAAATGGGGAAAAATGTATTTTTCATTTGTACTTGGCATTGCATTGCTAAGAATCTCTTCTGGTAAAAATCATACTGAATTTGCTGTGGTGGCACTAGAATAGCTAACAAAACTTGGACCAGCGTTGTACCCCTAATTATGTTAATATGTTTCAGAATCCTTTTATGAACCGAAAAATGGCCATTCCTTTTGTCTGACTAGGAAGGAGAAGAACCTTGTCTATACATTTGCCTTCCCAGTCTTAAGCTCCTTACTAACTCTGTGCTCTTTCTCATAGGTTACAAACCTTAGAATTTATTTCTAAGGCTCTTTTCACACTTAAAAATGTTTGTACGCGCTATATTAAGGGAAATCATGTTTTTATAAATTATTTCTAAGTTATACCAAATGAAAGATTTGCAAATCAATAATAACTGGTTTTAAGACTTGACTATCCTATACAGTTTATCCATGGTTAGATTGGTAAACTGAGCTGCTGTGTGTGATGATAGCAGATATATCTCTGTTATGTTGACACAATAGGTTTTCTTTTGCACAAAAGAAAATTAATTATTGCTAGCAATCTGCTGATAAGATTAAGAGAGGGAGAGAACAAGGTATAATGCATTTCATAACAATATTTAGGAAGAAAAGTAAAATTTTAAAGGATATCTACTTGGTACAGCATTTGCAATGGGTGCTAGAGCTGTAAATAAATTTCGATGTGTCTTCTGCACATTTAGATGTGTCTTTTGATAGGAAAAGATTCAGATTTGTCAACCTGGATAAGGACCAGTGAAAATATAACTCACAGAGAGAAAGATGCATGTGGTCTGAAGCTTTCTGAAGCTCAGAAAAAGGGAAAGATGTGACAGGAAAGTCATGGATAAGGCATAGACACATGGACACCATCTGTGCTTCTTTGTTGGAGACCACAGAACACAGAACATAAAGCAGCTCAGAAAAGACCTGATAAGAGATGATAATACTTCCCCTGCATCCCAACACTGTTGAAAGGATGGCTGCATCATTGTAACATGCCAGACATGGCAATGTTTTATGTATTGTGCAACTACAAAGTGCAGTGAGAGAGAAAGATGAGTTCTCACCAACTCAGTCAATGCATGTGCTAGGTAACTCAAGGTCACGACATAGCCCAGGAGTTTATTTAATAATTAAATAAACAAAAGTATTTTAACTTCACTGCATACCTATAACTTCTTCCTCTGCCTGGGTCCCTAAGCAAATGACATCCAAATATACATCACTCTGTATATCCTAAAGCCTATCTCATTCCGGCTGTGTAACTGCACACAAATGCAGAGAAAGCTGTCAACAGAATGAGAAATACAGGGCGCTTTCTTTCCATTTGAAGAACAGGACTAAGGTGTTACTATTTCTTGAGATTTAACAAAATTGACAATGTAAATACAAAACTGTTTTCAGGGACCAGTGTTCTTGTTTAGGTAGCTTTCACTGTAAGAAAAACCCCCGAAAACAAAGCAAACCAACCAACCAACCAACCA
>NW_005059635.1:0-1511 GCF_000277835.1 Geospiza fortis
GTGTGCCAAAATACACCCTAAAGGACTGCTTTTGGGGATCTCGACTCTGGTTGCTTCCCATCCCTCCCCTTCTCTTTAACAAAACCAGCACTCTAATCCTTATTACCTCCTCCTTTGCTTCTTGTCTCACTTCCACCCAAACTTGGCTTCACAGATTTGTACAGTCCTTTCCCTTTCTTCTTCTCGCACATCCCACTGTTCAGGTGCTAAATGTGACTTTCCACACACCACCTTTAAAATCCTTGATTCTAAATCAGCTTGATCAGGGAGCTGTCAACACTGGGCACACTCTCTGTACCAGTTAGCAGAAGAACAATAATAGCGTCCTGCACAAATCTTGCACTGCAGTAACACCCACGCACAATGCCAACCTCTTGATGCACTAAAGCTGCAGGAAAATTCCCACGAATGCAAGCTATTTCATTTGCCCCTTCTCAACTCCTCTAAATTCCCACAGCCGGTTGCTCCCAATCCAAAGCCACTAGTCCCCCAGCAGACATCTGATATAAACCTTCTAAAAATACTCTCTCATTTCCCCTGTCTATCCACCAGTTTACTGAATTCACAAACCCGCGCGAGTCGAGCCCAAACCACTGAAGAAAAGGAGTTCCTCCTATCTGTCTGGCGAGATTGGATTCTCAGACCGCAATTACCCCTATTATAATTACAAACACAATCCCCGTACCTAAAACCACAAGTAAACCCTTATCAAAGGCTCCAAACAAACCAGTTTTACTACTTCATACACAATGTGTGCTATACTTTGACACAAGATAGCAGTGTTGCCTCAAAAAAAACCCACCACAGCTCCAAACACGATTACAACATCACAATCTTATTCTTCCCACGGGAAACACTTCATACAATCTAACAATATACAAACACAGTACACTAAAGCACTCAACTTCTATATTTCAAATTCCACAAACATAAACACCTGAACAGAGAAGTGCCGCTCCTATAATTTCTCAGTCTGAACCCTTTTAACGTGAACACCGGGTGTTACGATAAATTCTGTCCCCTGTAACCAAAACACACACACAGAGTCACAGCAGGGAGGGGATTTTATTAAGGATTATGCACCCCACTCGTTTTGTTTTTCCCTGGCCGTTTCAGTCGCCAGAGAACGGAACCGCAGGTCCAAACTCCCACTTGCTTTGTGCTAACAGCACGTCTCAAGAAATGCTCTCACAATCGTTCTCACAGTCAGGACACATTCACAATAGCATAACAAGTTTAGACCAGGATTTCCCTTATGACTGCTAGCCCCAGTTGCTACCAAACTGAGCCCTCTGCGGCAAAGCAAATGGTAATATCCCCTTCTGCCAGCAACAAAAGCCCGAGCTCAGTACAACAGTTCAACAACTCTTTCGGCTGACAACCAGATTTCAACTGCAATTTTAGCTTGCAAGAACACTACAGAGGCACAGAGTTGCGCATGGAACATCTCCCACCACTTATCAAACGGCCTTTCCTGACCACATGTATGCCTTACAGGTCACTACTTAAAA
>NW_005059636.1:0-1511 GCF_000277835.1 Geospiza fortis
AAATTATTTTCTATCTTTAGGCACCACTAGACCATGCTTTCATGCTTCAGTTCATGAAGATGCCCAGAAAGACAAGGCCAATCAATATAGTTATTGACAGGTTGATTTCAATTACTGTAACTCTCACTGCCAAGCAACAGTTTGCAGTCAAACTGCAAATATATCTCATTCTGAAAAACACACAAGTGCACTACAAAGAAATGCATGTGTTCAAGACAGCTCCCCTTAAATAGAAGCATTCCTTTGGCATGAAAAAACCCCAAGCACGCAAAATCCACTTTCTCAATTACCTATGCCTGGGAAGTTTCCTTCAGCAAGCCCACTTTTTTTTACATTCCTGCAGAGTTTAAACTCTGCCTGCAAAACATAAGTTAATAATCTTGGGTGGGTAAAAGACAGGCAGTTTTCAAATTATATCAAATGCAAGGATTCCTCCAGAAACTGCTGGTATCTCCGATACCTCCAAGCACTGCTATCACCTTGTCAATAGAGTAAAATTGGAATGTCTACAATTCAATCCAGCAGGATTCAGCAACACTGGGGGACAAAACACACAGAAATAAACAAGAACAACATCAACTTGTGAGAACACAGAGCAGCAGCTGAGGGCACACGAAACATTGCAAAATAAAGAGTAGGAAGAGTAGCATGTTCTAGCAAACCCCAGGATTCTAAGCCCACTCCCAACTGAAACCAGCACGGCTGTCAGGAGGGGAAGGAAGTGAAGTATCTCTGCTTTGCCTCCAGCTCTCGAGCAGAATAGTCCTACCCCCTGCACTCTTCTAGCACAAGCATTTATGTAACTGTACAATGAGCCAGAAATAACTCAAATACACAATAACTAACTAGGGATGGAGACTCCAAGGTCAATGAGTAAGAGCAGAGGAAAGAAGGATTGTTTCCTCCTCCTCTCCAGGAGCTGAAGGAGGAAGCTGAAATGCCTGAAGTGCAATCCCAGGGTGTCCACACTCAGCTAACACATGCCATTTCTCCCTAGAGCTGTAACTCCTCAGCATCCTAAGCACTGCCACTCATGAACAGGGGTTATTCATCAGCCCTAACAGTGCCAAAAATATTGACTAGCCCTTTACATTTAAAAGTTCAGATCTTCAATGCTTTGCATGCAAGCATCCTGCTTTCAGCCAAGTTTTTAGTCAAGACTCCTTTGCATTACAATGCATATAAACAGTGATTGCGTTTTAAAAGGAGCTGTTAGCAACTGGAGATACCTCCCTCTCTCCCCAAGGTAACTGAGCAGTTGCCACCAATGGAAAGAAAAAAGCAATGAAAAATCAAAGTGCATTAACATATGTTATTACAGAAGTGAGCTCTTTAACCTCTTTCTGACCAGTTCTTTCCTTCTGACATTTAGCAGGCAGCCAAAGCTTTTAATGGCGGATTAGTGGAAAACAGCTTTTCAGCAGGCACTGACCAACAGGATTCTGGCACATGAACTTTCATCACTGTCTCACAAGACAGACAAGCAGGTTTTATAAACAATTGTACTTTAT
>NW_005059637.1:0-1511 GCF_000277835.1 Geospiza fortis
GACCCTTGTTATCTCTCTGTAAGACAAGAGGTCACTTTCGCCTCGACCCTAACTATTGGACTGTTTCCCAAAACTCCTGTACCCTATATAAACCCCTACTTCTGCCCAGTTTGGCAGCAGAGCTGTCACTGTGCAGAAGATACCAATAAAGACATCTCTGTGGAACCTTGTAGAGCACTTCTCCTCTCTCTCCCTGCATCTGCCAAAGGCACTTAGCAAACAGAGAGCTGAAAAATCACTAATGAGCTGAGAATCACTAAAGAGCTGATCTCACTTAAGAGCTGAGCTTGCTAAGATTGCCTGCAGCACTGGAGCCTGCCTGAGGGGCTCAGACAGGTTGTGCTTAACTGGACTTTGCTGTCTAGGACAACCACAGCAGCCATTTTCGGGGAAACCCTGAAAACCCTGGAGCCGCATTAGTGCAGGACAGGTGAATAATATTGAAAGTAATGAGACATGGAGTGCCGAGGTGTACTGACCAATCACAAAAGGGTACAGGGAGCACACAGGTGCAATGCATGAATGATGAGGGTTATAAAAGGTTGGGCTAAAGAACAAGAAGGAGGACAACCACAGCAGCCATTTTCGGGGAAACCCTGAAAACCCTGGAGCCGCATTAGTGCAGGACAGGTGAATAATATTGAAAGTAATGAGACATGGAGTGCCGAGGTGTACTGACCAATCACAAAAGGGTACAGGGAGCACACAGGTGCAATGCATGAATGATGAGGGTTATAAAAGGTTGGGCTAAAGAACAAGAAGGGCAGATGCTCACAGCCTTCTGAAGTGATATGATGTTACTCTGTATGGGCAGATGCGTGAAGCTTTCTGGTATGGTATGGTGTTACTCTATATGGGCAGATGCTTAAAGCCTTCTGATATTGTATGGTGATACTTTGTGTATCTTGGCCATCTTGACTGCGACATATGCTGTGACAGAGTAGTGATAGGAATAACACAGGCAGGGCATCTCCCTGGAGATTATTGGCAAATAGATTTTGTTGAGTTACCACACAAAGAAAGATACAGGTACATACTGGTATTGGTTGACACCTCCAGTGGATGGCCTGAAGCTTACCCCTGCTGCACCAACACAGCAAAGGAGATGGTGAAAATTTTGCTCAATCATATAATTCCAAGGTTTGGGGTTCCTTTGGGGTTGTCATCAGATATGGGACCACATTTTATTGCAACAGTGGTCAGGGGAAGTTAGCAGAACTCTAGAAATTGCCTGGGACCTGCACATACCCTACAGGCCCAAGCAAGTAGTAAAACTGAACATATTAATGGAACCCTGTCCTGGATTGTCAAGTAACTTGTATTATATTTGCCATCTGTATAGCAGTTGTCTTCTGTTAAGTGGGCAGTTGTCCTTATCTCTTCTACAACCAATCCTTCCTCTGGGCAGACATCTGCTGATAACAGGGTATTGAATGTCACTGCATGATTGATAAGAACTATAGCATCCCATTGTGAGATGCTCCGCCCAGAAGGGAGACCCAAGCATTCCT
>NW_005059638.1:0-1511 GCF_000277835.1 Geospiza fortis
TGAGTATCACAATTACTCTAGCTAGCTAAAATACAACTTAGCTTGCAAGCTCATATCTTGGAGGAGTGGGGAAGCTACAGTACTTGTGAAAAGTATTAATTAGCATTAAGCAGTTTGCAAATTTGAAATCTGAAGAAAACTGACCTTGTGACACTGTAGGACCTCTGACAAAAAAATAAAACAAAAAAAAAGGGAAAGAAATTGAAGGCTTTCAATAAAATTATGCTTTCTTAGTGGTTTTACCTCTACAAAACTAAAGCAGGTAGAACCACTGGCTCTTTCTACAGAACTGATGAGGCTTCACAAAGGTCCATGCAATATATATCAGACCAGGTAGGGAAAAGGATAAGACACATAGCGTTACAGCAATGTTCTTGTCCTTGCTCTCTGGTGCTCTTTCAGTATCTTTTACCTCTACTAGCACCTGAAGAAAGCACCTGAAATCCTTTAACTCTATTAAAGAGACAGTTTAGCATTTTCTTTGTTCTGGTTACAGTATAAGGAGTGCAAGGGCAACATACAGCCTCAGCAAAGGAGGAGGGAGGAAAGTCAGGAGACAGGAAGGAGGAGGTAAATTAAAAAAAAATATTCCCTAATGAAGATAGAAAATTCAAAACCTAATGATTGCTTTTACCTACCCTTGTTCAGTAGCAATTTGTGTCACTTCTTTTGTCATTGTCTTTTGCCGTCAAAACCCCATCAGGTTTTCCTTGATGCCCCCATAAATCTTTAAACCCTGAAGATAAAAGAGGCTGCTTTGTGCACCACGTTCAGTATTGATTTTGATAAAGAGTATAAAATCTATTTAGATAATAAAGAAATTATTCTAAGGTACCCTGCCAAGAGCTCCCATTAGTTGTTGTATCAGGCATCAATTAAATCAACCCTTGAGAGCATCACGTGAATAAACATCAAAACCTCTCTGGCATGTTAATGCATCAGTTGCCTTTTTGTCAATGCTGTCATGACATTCCAAGAAAAGTACTATCTTGGGAATTTGGCCCCTTCCAACTTCAAGTCCAAAGATGATTTGACACAGGTTTAGAAGAAGGCAGGGTTCAGGAGAGGGGATCTGACAACCAAAAAATTGTGGGCACAGGCTGCTTTAAACATAACTTTGATCACCTGCTAGATGTGCAGTCCAGCCCTACTCAACCTGGACATACAGCCCCGCCTCTTGCATCCCAGTGCATGGTGATGCATTGCCCCAGGGCAGGCCCGGGGCTTCCCCTATGCTGGAATTTGTATTTGAATAAAAACAAAATAGTCTCAAATCTTGGCCTCAAGCAATACAAATAAACTGGTTCTGAGCTGCTAGATATTAATTGCTTTCTGCTCTAGGGCTATCTTGGTCCTTCCCCTCTGTCTACCACAGATGGCTGATGCAGATGGAATAGATCAAAGTCCAGCAAGCGGTCATCTCCTGGCGCCAAAAAGTCTGCAGCCTCGACCAAGAATCAACATCTTGGTATGGAGAGCAGATATGGGAAGAGATAAAAGAAAAATAAATA
>NW_005059639.1:0-1511 GCF_000277835.1 Geospiza fortis
TTTTTTTTTAATAGTTTATCATCATTTGAAAGGGATGAGGAGGAAAGGCAACTGGCCTTTCCAAATTTGAGAGCAGTAAATTTGAGGAAAACATGAATACACTATATTTCTCTATTGTCCTGCTTTAATGCTTATCCACTCTTTTGGTTTGAGATTGGATTAATTTGACTGGCTGCTTCAGTGTGAAGGCATAAGGGGCAAACAAACTGCTTTTTGCAGTATGCAGGAGCAATAAAACTGCACAATAAAACTCTTAATTTACATGTAAAATGCACTTTAGGTTACTGAGTGGGAGATCCATATATGTATATTCACCTAATAGCTAAATAAAAAATTCAGGTTCAGAATTTGTGTATTACAACAAAACTGCAGCCTTCTCTCTGGCTGTCAAATAGAGCATTTGTACTGAAATATTCAACTTCTGAAATGGACAAAAAGGGTAAATACTTGCTGAGGACTTAGTCTTCAGAGCAAATCTGAAACTTCCCTCAGGTTTCAGTAAAGAAGATCCACCTGATAAAACTGTAATTGTAGACAGCTAATGGTCCTCAGCTCTTCTGAAACATGGTGAGCTCTGGTTACAAAGACTTTGCCAGCTTATGCTGCTTTGTACACAGCAGTGCTCCTCTAACTATGGTGTAAGGTTTAAATTAGCAACTAAGGGAGTTACAAAAAGAAAGGGACAGATGTTACCTAATTTTTCTGAAATGGAAGCAAACCCAAGATTCATGTTAAGATCATATGGTGTCTTCTTGTTTAATTGCACAGGACTCAGGCCTGTAGTTGCCTGTACTTTACTCGGGGTTTCCTGTGTTGGTGGTTAAGTGCTGCTGTATCAGTTCTGAGCGTATTGGTCCTGAGAATGCTGTGCTGGGGCTATGTACTGATTTTTACTCATTCTGCAGGTGAGGTACATAAGGGGTACCTTTCCAAATCTTTCCAAATTAGCATCTTCACTGCTCTTCAGACTGTTACTACTTACAGCTTTTATAAGCAAAGTTGACAGGACTCCTTAGCATCTGACTGGTAACTCCAGATCTTGAGGCTAACAGGGTGTGTTTGTTAGATGTCCTATCTTGTATCTTTTGCAGTTGGTTGCTTGATGGTTATATTTATGCTTCCACTTCCTGACCTTACTACATACTTGAGTTTTCAAATGTTGAAATCCTTCATTCCATCTGCTGCTTCTGTGTTCAAGATCCTGGGTAGCTGCTGAGATTTAAAAGATTAAAGCAGCTCTGTGATGTTGGCAAATTTTCAGCAGCAAGGCTTCTGTCCACCATCAGTTCCTCGAGCTCCTTTCTGCTGCCCTTTTTTTTGTTGCAAGATCTTGATACTGTAGTCCTACTTCCTTATCTGGTAGTAGATCCTCCTAAAAAGCTTTTGGCCCAATCATGGATGTTGGAATCCCTAGTCAAGTGTTGTGCAGGACATATATTGTGATATGTTGCACTCTTCCCAGTTTGCAGTGTAATCAATTTCTTTTCCATGAACCTTTCACAGTCACCATT
>NW_005059640.1:0-1510 GCF_000277835.1 Geospiza fortis
CAACAAACCTCCCCTTCCACCTGGGTGGAAATTTTGAGAATGAAAGGCTGCAGTAGGAAGAACGCCTCCACTAAACCACTGCTGTGCCTTGAAGGGTCTAGAAAAAGAACAAAGTGTAGCAAAAGTGTAGGTAAAGTGTAGCAAGCTGTTCTTCCTGCAGCACAGCATCCCAGTTTCCTGAAGTTCAGAGATTTCTTGCACCAGAGGTTATTCACTGGACCATCATCTGAATACACAGCTTGCTCTCACCCTCCATGGAGGAGGGTGGCTTGTTCCCATGTGAAATAAGCAGACATCTCAGTGGAAGTGAACCAAATGTCTCCAAGGGTCTGTGCCACCTCATATGCCCCAGCACCAAGGTTAATCAGCATCCTGCCATCCTGCCCAATGCCGGTGCAGCCTGGAGTGAGCTAAAGCTGTGAGTCAATAGCAGGATCACTGTGCTGCACACTAAAGGAAATATTTCCATATTCTCCTTTCAGATTGTATTGAGATTGCCTCTGTGCTGTGGGCCTGACTTGGTAATGCTTGCTCACAGCAGAAAAAACCCAAGTGTCAGGTGATGTGGAGTCCTTTCTAGGTCTTGCTTTAGGTCCCTCAAGCAGAGGGGATGAGCTATAGTCCAGCTGTGACCCAACAAGTCAAGGAGAGGGAGCAGGCCAGCCAGCAGAAACTGACAATACCACAGTGACTTGTGACCCACCTGGAGGTCCCAGGAGGATCTCAAGAGGTGCAATGTTCATTTGCAGAGAGGTACTTTTCTCCCTGACAACCATAATGCCAGCTTGGGGCACTGCTGCTTTCCACCAGCTGAGCTAATGTTACAAGCATAGACTGTTTCCTAAAAATCCTCAGGGAAAGCAATCTCCTGCCATTATGCTGAGGAGGAAGAGGATGCAGCCCTCAGAGAAGCCCTGCTGGCAGCTGAAATCTGTCCACCAGACTTTACCAGCTGGATTAGGACAGGCAGGGGAAGAAGAGGGTTTCCTACAGCCCTTCATCTCCTTGCTTTGGCACGTGCATGGCTCCAGACACAGGCTTGGATCTGTGAAGGCTAAAATTTGTTTTTAATCACGTGTTTAACAGAATATGACAAAAAGCTGTTAGCATATTTGTTTGCAGTATGAATAACTAATGAAGCAAATACCAACCAAAACTGAAACTGTTGTAATTAACCACTGTGTAACAGAGATTTCGGTTCATCATCACAGTACTTTTAAGTTAGGGGGCTATCTGCACATAAATTGTAAGTATTATTTAGAAAGGGAGTCATCTTAGAACAACTTGATTTGCTCTAGGAACACATTCTGGAAGTCAAATTTCTCTTTATTTACAGACAACCAAAATGAAAATATTATGTCTATTTTCATGTGACAGGCTTAGAAAACAAAAACAGTCACAGGAAAAGCATTTGTGATGGAAAGTTACTGTCCTCTCACTGGGACTTCTCAGACTGTGAGAAAAGACAGAAATGGGAGGGAAGGAATATATATATATGTGTGTGTGTGTG
>NW_005059641.1:0-1510 GCF_000277835.1 Geospiza fortis
TTCAAAGCACCCCAGTTAATGGCCTGGCCTGAGAGCCCACAGTTCCTCCTGTAGAGGCAGAAGAGATCCAGGAAAGAGTTTGCAGCTGCATAGTTTGTCTGGGTGGCATTGCCCAGAAAGGAAGCAACAGAGGAGTAGCACACAAAGTAGTCAAGCTCCTGGTCTCTGGTAGCCCAGTGTAGATTTAGGGTCCCTGCTACTTTTGGGCTCAGCACTTTGTGGAAGTCAGCCAGCTTCAGCACTTCAAGGTGGCCGTCGTGTAAAGCAACAGCACTTTGGAACACCCCTTTGATCGGACGCCCCATAAAGGTGGTGGCAATGGACTGGAAAGCTTTCTCAACATCACTGCTCGAAGTCACATCACACTGCACAGACACTACTTTGCTCCCTTTGTACTGCTGCTGCAAAGCCCTTAACTCTTCTCGCTTCTCACTGCTGGGAATTCTCCTGGACAGAATTGCAATACACCCGCCCCCGTTCTCAGCTATGAATTTCACTGTTTCAAAGCCAAGTCCAGTGAGCCCCCCAGCTACTACATAAACAGCATTCTGCTTGAACAGCTGCTTCTGGGGCTCGTACAATGGGATATCTGAAAGCACACTGATGTCCTTTTGCCTTCTCAGGACAGCAAGGGGGACAGAAGTGCAGGTGAAATAGGACATCACAGAATTTAGCCCTTCAAAGTTCTCAGTCTGCTGAAAAACAGAACCTGAGAGATTTCTAAACCATTTCATATCCATGGAACTGATCCAGGCATGTAGGGTCTTCTGCACTTCCTTTAGAGGTGCTTTCCGGAAAAGGCGGGCAATGGCAAGGATATGAAAGCTGACGTTTTCATGATCAATTTCACTGACATTCTGGATGCAATCTGACTGTTGACTGCCACACACGATCACCACATCTTTAAGAAAGGACATGTGGGCCAGGTCCTCCTGAGACAGTCTGTTGACTGGAGGAAGAATAACAAGGGCACTGCACAGGTTGATATACTGCAACACGTTAGGATTGGGCTTTGCAAGGACTGTTCTCCAACCCGTCTCTTCTGCTGCTGCAGAAAGGACGTGGCACAGAACTGAGGATGGCTCTGTAGTAATAATACCCAATGTTCTACCATGTTTTCCTTTGGGTAACTTCTGAGTGAAGATTTCCCATGCAATGATGAAGTATGACACACAAGGGACATTCTGGAGGAATGGGAATTTCCTTGCATTGAAACAAACTGTTCCTGGAATCTGAACTCTGGATGATGCAGCAGTGGGATAACATGAAACCACGTGATCTCCCACTTTCACTTTTTTCACATCACTGCCTGTTGCAGTGACTGTGCCACTGAAATCAAGAGCTAGAAGCCTGTGTTTGTCCCCTGCCTGGGAGTTCCAATACAGTGTATTACCAAAGTTGCAGCTAGAAACACTAATGGGAAAATAATCTTCTGAGTGCAAACAAATTTTATCCACTTGAATTTCTACACTTTGTTTGTCAAGCTGAGTTGCAGTGCCAGTGGATAATT
>NW_005059642.1:0-1510 GCF_000277835.1 Geospiza fortis
GTTTGCTGGGCACTGAAAGCAGAGCTCCTGTGCAGGGCTGTGTCAGTGTGCTTGGAATGAGATGAAAAACTCCTACCTGTCCCTTTCCTACCTCTGTTGTTTCCATTCAGTATCAAAAGTGTAGAAGATGTTGTGCCAGAAGGGATTTGTCCTTTTTATCTAGGAAGAGAAATGTTTTTGCTATTTGCATTTCTGAATTGCTTAGCTGCCCAAGCATGCTTTATGTGTGCTGCTTGAAATGTGTCATCGGATCACGTGCCCACTGTTCTCTGGCTGATGTTGGACTTTCTCCAACAAATATGGATTATGTTAAAGCAGGTTCTGAATTGACGAGGATATGTTAATAACTCCCAGATGGGCATCTTTGTGCAGGGAAATACAAGCAGTCTATGGCAGGAGCTAGTGTTTGGCAGGTCCATCATTCCGTCATTAAAGGCCACATTATTACTCCCAACTCTGCTTGCATGACAATTGCTTGCATAAACTCAGTCTCCCAAAACCAAATAGACACAATTGGCTTTTAGATATACTTTACTCCACTGAGGAATCCTGTTATGCCAGCTGGTGCTTCCTCCAGTTTATAATATGGACTTTTATAATTAAAGAATAGGGTGAAATAAACACTCATGTTCTACAAATGGACACCTAAGGTCATTTTTCCAGATATGTGATATAAATATCAGCTCAGAATACTTATACTACCACTGTGAAGACTGTTTTATTCAATTATGTGTTTATCTAAGTTTTGCTTGGAGTTACAATTGGATATGCTATTTTAAAAAAATTGTTGTTTGCTCTTAAAGGGGTTTGAAGTCTTCCTATGACTTGGTAAAAATAATATTGCTTTTTACTTACTTGCATGGATCAGAAGGAGCTGTTATAACTAGATAAATGCATAAACAATTATGCAAGCATGAATTTTATGATAAACATATCTTGATCACCACACTCATTCTTAATCTGTTAATCCATTTTACCAAAACAGTCCAAGCTCTGTCCATCCAGCAACCATTTACAAAGTATGAATGGCTGCAAAACATTATTTTCTTCTCCATCCAACAGTTTTCCTCAAACCTAACCCACTGAGTATCCAGTTGTGAACTTACACACAAATGCAAAAGCCATGTTAGGCTTTTTGTGGTATCTAAAAGAATATAAATTGTTACAGATTATATCTTTTGCTGCTAGCTGGAAGTGAAGCAAAGACTTTGGATTCTGGGAATGGGAAATGTAGAGACTCTTAGTTCTTGGTCTTATCTTTAGTTCTAGAGCCAAGTGTCCAGGAGTTGAATCTTACAAAGCATTGCCTATACTGAAAATCAGAGGAGTAGTTACCAGGTTAACACTTAAACACCTTCAGAAAATAATAATAGTTGTTTTTGTGAAAGGACCTAATGATTAAATCATTGAATTGTCTAGATAATTCCACCACAAGGTGGAATCTCTACACCCTGTTTAATGGAGTCTCACAAGCCCATATATGTATTTTCTCCTGTACCTATATTTAAAC
>NW_005059643.1:0-1509 GCF_000277835.1 Geospiza fortis
AGATGTCTGTGTAGATGCAAAAGCAGTTAATAAACTCATGGAACAAGAATATGCTAGACTTTTACACACAGTGTTTTCACCTTTGCCAGAGAAAGTCCCTGAAAATCCTCCCGTCTTGCAGTCTGTAATGGGGAGGTATCACCCACCGGGTTTCTCTATTCTAATACTTTCCTTGGTCATCTTACATGAGTAAGGAAATATTGGGACAGACAAATGGGTCGTCTTACAGGGGTGAAATACTGGGACAGACAGGTGTTTGGAAAAAGTAGAGCCATTATTGTTATATCCTACAGCTTTGGTAGTGTGTGTCTCTCAAATGTTTGATCATAATAAAAGAGATATTTTAAAAAAGTCATATTTACATTAAGCTGTGTGAAAACACACAGAAGAATGTTACAGATCATATCTCCAATGTGCCCTTTCTAGCATTCTCTGAACACAAAATTGATGATTTTTGAGGTGTCTTCTAAGTAATCTAAGTAATGAAGGATAGAAATTGTCTTTCAGATACTATCATGAAAGGTGTAATGAAAAGTCTCATGAAGAAATCTCATGAAGGATAGAAATTCTCTTCCAGATACCATAAGGAGTGGTGACCTTAAACATCTGGAAATGCTTTGGCACTGAAATGAAATTTAGCAAGAAATTGGGCAAAGTGTATATAGACTTACAAATAGGAACATTGGTTAAAAATGCTGGGCTATGTTTATGGCCATCTGAGATTCTGGTTGTGCGTCTAATTCTATTTGGGATTCTGTTTCTGTGCTATTCTACTCGGATTAGTAGCTTTTGATTCAGTATATATTATTTGAGAGTTGCAGCAAGTACAGAGCTGGTGTATCAAACTTAACCAAATATCCATCAGAGATGGAATGAATGTTTTGTCATCCTCACAATGCTGCTAAACATATAGGAAGGATCATATGCAAAATGTAACAAAGATGCAAAAGAGTAAGTGAGATTGTGAATTGCTAAAGTGTTATGTGAGAGAGATGTCAAAGGTTGGTGAATGCTTCATAAAGATATTTGTTTTGTCAGCAAACTAATGAAATGATTTCTGTCAGACTGTTTGCTGCTCCTTTAGCAAAAAAGCTTGTTCTTTCCTTTAAAAGACACAGGTAGTGAAAGAAACATGCAAAACATGTACTTAAGAAAGTGAAAACAGAAAGGTGTTTTGAAGGTTTTTCTGTGGTACAGCAGAGATAACATTGTACATTTATTGGAGTACACTGTATATTCTAGTTCTGTCTAAATCCTCCTGTTAACAAATCTGTTCTAAAGACAAGGTGCTGGTTTCATTCAGTCTGTCTTCAGTTCATTCATTCACTCATGCAGCACCTAACAGAAACTGGACTGAATATTTTCAAATGTTTTCTCTACAGTCATAAATTATTAGCTAAATAAGCCATCACTACCCTGACCCTAATGAGTGACATCATGTTATAAATATCCAAAGAAGGAAACACTGGAAACCTTGGCAGTATAAATCAGCTCCTCTCAGTTTCTCTG
>NW_005059644.1:0-1509 GCF_000277835.1 Geospiza fortis
TCAATGCTTTCCCAGTTTGAAGTAAATTGGAGACTCTTTTGACCACAAGAAGATAAAAGGAGGTGGAAGAGGAGTCACAGATGGAACTACACCAACCCTGTGGAGCCTTCCTGAAGTTTCCCAGAGAACAATCTTCTATTAAACCCAAGCAGAGGATTGTTATTCTGGCCAAAATGAGGGCACACCTAACCTTAAGAACCCTCAACATTAAGAGATGCTCAAGAGAAACATCAGAATGTAATCGCAGTGGGAAACTCAGAGAAATCTTCCTATTGCTACTCTCATCCACCAAACAGGAGCTGAGTAACTTCGTCCAGCACAAGATTCTCCACCTCTTACTGTCCTTCAAACATAACTCTGGATATTTTTTTATTTACAAGAAGCCTCACTGACTGATCATGGAATTAAACAACTGTGGGCACATCACCTTCCTGAGCAAGGGAAATATGAACCACAAGGCACATGTCTTTGCATACAGGGTTAATTTCCTTTCCAATCAACAGATATTTCCCTAACACAAGTGTTGGTGCAGTGTTGTTGTTTTTTCCTGTCATGCAAGATAGATGATATACAAATAAATGGAAATACAAATATTTAGGGAATAAGAGCACAAGGACCATCAGAAAGTTCATAGAAACATCTGAGAAGGGATGAGAAATGTGTATGTCCTTCTCAATGCACAAATGGCTTGGGAGTTTAGAGATGCAGAAAGAGAACAAAAATATGCTCTTGATCTACTGCAATCCCATGATATAACTAACTTGTGCATTAAATTAACTAGTGGCTCAAAATAGAAGGTTTGTAAAGGAAGGTTTCTAATATAAAACATTCAGAAGCTGAAGACATTTAATTTAAAGTAGAAATTAAGACATAGAAAGCAATGAGGCAAACATTCCTCGTTACTGTGCCAAGATTAAATTGCCCTTTTCTATGCATCATTATCAAATCAGTCTAGTCAAAACACTGGCTAATTATATTATCAAACAGTAAAAGACTGGAGTTTCTGGAGTTTTCCATACCAGAAAAACATTTGTCTCTTTTGCACCTCTGTTTCTCCTTCTTTTGCACCTTCCCTCCCCTTTTCCCAGCATTTGAAGGGTAACATACATCTGATATTTCTAGATGTAATCTGTTTGGCACAGTTCTTGTATGCTTTTCAAATCCTGTTGGAATGTGTTTCAGATCCCCAAATCCTTAATAAATTGAAGCTCTATATTTGCATTCAAGCTCTCATGATGACTAATACCACAGAGAGAAGTGGAATTTTCCCGTTTTGATTTCTGCATTTTGCATTTACACAAGACAGAGATCAGAGTATCATCCTTATTTCCATCTAAATGTATATCTACTTATTTGCTTTAGGATTTATGACTGGGAGACACTCTGAGCAACCAACTTTTCCAATAAACTGGGAAGTTCCTTCCAATATTTCTGACACAATGGACTGTGGCCAATGGACTACTGAACAAGGGTCCAACACCCCAGTACAATATGTACATTAAAAAAAAA
>NW_005059645.1:0-1509 GCF_000277835.1 Geospiza fortis
CTCCATCTGCTCATCCCCCAGCCTGCATTTGTGCTCGAGAGATTGTCCTGACCCATGTGCTTCCTTATTTCAAAACCAGGTGTAAGTAACCTTACCCCTCAGAAGCCTCTAAACAATCTCTGAATATCCCACTGATCCAACCTGTTTGGGTAGCTACAGGATAGAAAAACTTCTTTTAAATAAACCAATTCTAGTGGTAGTTCTGATACTCAGCTACAGACTGACACACCAAAGAACAACCAGGAACAGCATGGCCAGAAAATGTGACATGAGAAAAGCAATCTGGGAAGACAGAGGGTGCAGAGTGCAGGTAGAAGACAACTACCATTCTGTTGCCTTCTCTGGAAAAAATACATGTTTGGAAGGCTGTCTCCTTAACATGAGAGCTGAACACCAACCTTATCCCAATGCCACTGCTTCCTTTTGGAAGTTTCCCTGATTTCAAAACAAATCAAGACAGCTGTAAGCAATATTAGTATCTTAGCAATAGCTAAGATACTCCCTTGAGTTGATGAGTTTAAGGGGTGTAACATCAACAACCAGGAATTCCATTTTAAGAGATAAAACCAGGTGAGGTGACTGTAAAAAGCTGTTGTCTAAGTGAAGAAGATTGAAGTGTTCACCCAGCTCTTCTAGCAGTTTTTCGTAGAGAACAGAACTTGGCAACCAGCTAATAGATATTTACTAAATGAAATTGTCTCAAATTCACTCTGGTGGCCATGTAAATAGATTTTAAGGTCTCCTCAAAGTCAGAGGATGGTGCTAACAGAGTATCCTGGCTCAGTACCAATATCAGACACTTGGCTTTCAGCATTTCCCTGCATTTCATTATGCACAGAGCACTGCTAGCAGGAAATGAAGAGTCATATGTAAAAGTAGACGCAGTTCTGTTTATTTTCCAGCAACATCCCACGCAAAAGCAATAGAAACACGAACTGCTCTCAGCAGAAAATCTGTACAGTTGGTAACATTTACAACAGTTTTACATTTAAAACCAGAAAACTGAAAGAATCAAGCACTTTCCCTAGACATTGTTTTCTTGACTGCATTAATAAATGACTGATGACTATTTACAAATTTCAAGTTAAGGCTACTACTTCTAAAAAAACCCCAACATTATTGCATAGACTTTACCATGTTGACCTCCAATTTCTTGAGGGTATTAAACTTCCAATTGTTTCTGAAACATTTTTGCAAAAAAAGTGTTTTTTTAAGGTACGGTAGTTAAACTTACAGTAACTGCAATAGATGGGCTTACTAGTCAGCCAGATGCACAGCACCATGTGCATTACTTCAGGTCAGGTGTGTTAAAGAGCCATATGTAAAAACAAGGAAACATTAAAAAAATCCCCCAACTTGGCTCTTGATCTGCAGGTGGACAACTGAAATCATGTTCACACTGGGGAAGGGAGTGGGGGAAATTGCTAAGATCTTGCTGTGCTATTTATAATTACTAGAGGATAGCATTGCCATTGGCTAGTTTTACTATTGAGAAGTTTTATAAAAAAA
>NW_005059646.1:0-1509 GCF_000277835.1 Geospiza fortis
AAAAAATCTATTGTTTTAGAAATCCTTCTGGTAGTTTAACTATAATCTAAGACTAGTAACTAATTTAGACAGAAGCATAATTAGTGTAAATGTTTCCTGTAACTCCCTCTAATGAATGCCACTGTGTTTGGATATTTGCTTGTAGAACATGCAGCTGAATAGTGAAGAGGTTTTCTCTACAAAAACTGTGTGAGCAGTGTCTGTGTATGGAATGAGACTTAACTGGGACTTTCTGATCTTAAGTGCAACCAGGTGTTGGTGAGAAGTGGCAGAGCCATATGAAGTGTAGGTTGAGTGGGGCACCAGGAGTACACAGGATGATGCTACAGGGGCAGGTGAGAGGTGCTGCAGGAGATGGGAGCAGCCCAGACAGATCAAGCATGGGGTGGAAGATGCCAAGGGCACCAACATGTCATGCAGTGGTTCTGACTGGGAGGATAAGGAGTAATGAGAAGGTTGTGTGAGGTGCTAGTGGTCTCTGTCAGGCACTGTGCATATAGTCAGCTTTGAGGAGTTGAAACAATTGCTGAAAAAAAAAAGGCAGAAAGTGACTTGTATGGGTGATGCATACTGCTGATGTGAGTTGGGGCAAACAAAGCAAAACTGCAAGCTTTTCTTCATTACCAGTACATGCTGGGCTTCACATGTTGGATGTACTCAACCATAGCCACAATTCTGTCGTTTGCCTGTCCAATTGCTGGAATTAACACTGTGCTTTATGCAATAACAAAAAAGTATGTGTTGTTTTATGTCAGGCTGGGACAGGACTTTATTAGTCCTAATTTGAAGGTAATGCACTAATGGCAGTATTTGTCAGATGGGTTTTTGCAGTGTGAAAGCTGGTAGGAACTGTGGGAAAACAATCCAGTGCAATGCTTTGTTTTCACATTCCAGCTCAGAGTGCCTTCTGATACAGCACAACAGCTGAAATGCATAAGGGAAACACATTTTACTTCTTCTGGCTCCAAACTGCAGCAGCAATTTGGCGAATGGGCCTGACATTCCAATCCTGCTGCATTTTAAATGACCAGGTGTCCCATCATTTGTCTGCCTAGTTCTTTGTCAAAAAGAGGAGCTTCTCAGTCTCTGCAGAATTCATTCGGTGTGACCACATAGTGTGTGATACCTCCCTTTCAATCACCATGATGCCATTTATTTACCTTTCTTCTCTGATCAGACAGAGAAGGAAGACTTCTTCATATTGCATATTTTCTTCCTGTCAGTCTGCCCAACAGGTAACTGCCAATAATTGGACACAAGCTACAGCGGTTTTGGACACATCCCTGAAACAAACTGGTTAGTTATCTTCTCATTAGAGCTCCTGAGGTTTCTGCACAACTCCTGTGCATCAAGCTAAAAATACCTAGACCTTTGCATTTTAGCAGAAATATCCTCTATATTTTAAAATATATTTTTAAATATCTGCATATGAATGAAAGTATTGCAGTAGAACTTTACATCAGATAGAAAATTTTTCTCCCTACCCTCTCCTTTCTTTCTTTCTTTCTT
>NW_005059647.1:0-1509 GCF_000277835.1 Geospiza fortis
TCCTGTGGTTTATTTCAGGTATGATTTCACTTTAAAAGTGAAGCATTAATGGTATAGACAGAACATACAGTGCACACAGTTTCTGACAGTGCAAGAAGGGAGCTTTGAGTATCCAGAAGATCAGGAGTCATTACTTTTTTGGTTATTCTGATCTGATTTTTTTCTGATTTGATTTATTTTAGACAAACTAAAATGGGTTGTAGTACAAAACCTCTAAATAAGCTCCTGCCTGGCAGCATGCTGGAATGCACCTTGCTCATATTCCCCACCTCCTGCACTGGGGGAATTTTTCTGTGAGCAGCTGTTTAGAAAGTTGTTCTGCCAGGAGCTCTTGGCCATGTGCTGCATGCAACATTTTCACACAATAAATTTAAGAGAAGGTAACCTCATTATGCAATTGTTCTTGTGAACATTAGGAAAGCTATTAAAAATTGATGTGATCATTTATCACAAGCATAATTATTACAAATACTAATACAACAGATGTGATTATAGTTTACAAGTCAGTGCTACATGGGAGGATGGGATGTTGGCAATTGTTTGTCACACTTGGCTTAGAATTAATTTTTATTAAATAATATCATAAATGCATCATTTTGTTTTTTCAACTGTGCTCACAGATGGATGTTTGTCTTCTAGTGGCTCACTGTTTAAGTTCTCTAAATAGTTGTAACTTCTAATATTAAAATGAGTAAGGCACCAAATTATGCCAAATATTTCACATGCTCCACATGTCAAACCCAGTTTGATACAAAGGATTGCTTGTGTATTTTGCAGAATGCAGGACACATTGTACAAGTTAACCAGCTTTATAACAAAATGCTCCTTCTGGCTTGATGCTAGAAAATATTGCTTCTGAAAGGAGATTATTTATTTATTCATAACAAAAACCCAGCAGTCCTGCCATGTGGTTTGATGTCAGATATGCAGTGTCAGGCTTGCTCTGTTAGCCAGGACCATTTGCCTGCCCTGTGTCATCTGTAAAAATCTCTGTGCTCTGTGTTTACCTTTTGGAGCACTCCTTCCAGACATAGGTGTTTGCTAATATCCAAATGCTAAATAAATCAATAACAAGTCAGACTTTGTGCAAACAGGAACAGAAGATGGGGTGTCAGCATCACCCTGGGACACATGACTGACAGTTAATAATTTCCTACCTAGTGGTCTATAGATAAGCTTATTTTTGCTTTCACCTTAATACCAGGTTTTATGCAGATGGCATCAAAAATACCTCTTCTACTGTCATTTATAGTGACACTTGCACTCAGCTCATCTAATAGCCTTATTCAGCAGATACTATCAAAAATATGCAGCTAAATAAGAGTACTTCAAAAAATATTAGAATTAGTTTCTAAGGCCCTAATGCTACCTTTAATTAACTATAGAGCAGAAATATTGTCCCTGTCAAGTGTAGGCTAATCCATTAAATTCAGGATTTTGAATCCTTGGTGGTGCCTGTGATTTCAGCATTTTCCTCCCCTACCTCTTCTGCCTGGTTTCAAAAAAAAA
>NW_005059648.1:0-1508 GCF_000277835.1 Geospiza fortis
ATTTTGGGCTGGAATTTTCGCCATTTTTGGGGCACAAATTTTGGGATTTTTGTGCCGTTTTTTCGGGAATTTTTGAGAATTTCCGATTTTTTTTTAATTTTGAGCTTTTCCCAGGAATATTTTCAGGGATTTTGGCATCTCTGGGGCTGGAATTCAGGCAATTTTTCATGCAAATTTCCATAATTTTGAGACATTTTCCGGCAGAATTTTCGCATTTTTCGCCAAAATTTCCTCAAAATTTCTGATTTTTTCCCAAAAATTCCATTTTTCCCCCCAAAATTCCCAATTTTTTTATTCGAAAAATCCCCAAATTTTGAATCTTTTTCCCTCCCAGGTGCTGGTGGGGAACCGGACCGGGGAATGTGGGGCAATTTGGGTGAAATCTGAAGAGTTTTGGGCTGGAAATTTTCCCAGTTTTTGGGGATTTTGGAGCAGAATTTTTTTTGGAATTTTAGGAATTTCGGGATTTTCAGAATTTCAACTTTTTTCTCAGGAATATTTTCAGGAATTTAGGACGGAATTCAGGACGGTTTCGATGGGAATTTCCAACATTTCCGGCTGGAAAATTTGGGAATTTTGGGCAAAAATTTTTGGGCTTTTTCTGCAATTTTTTTCAGGAATTTTGTGAAATTTTGGGAATTTGAAGATTTCAACATTTTCCCAAAAATATTTTCAGGACTTTTGGAAGTTTTTTGGGTGGAATTCAGGGCAATTTTGGTTGGAATTTTCTGGCAATTCTGAGATGAAACTTTCATCATTTTTGGGTCTGAATTTTTGGGATTTTGGGCCAAAATTTTCCGCATTTTTGGGGCGGAATTTTTGGAATTTTGCCGTCTTTTGGGATTTCCACATTCTTCCAATAACGATGTTGCCAATTTTGGAATGTTTGGGGTCGATTTTTGCTGGGATTTTCCATCGTTCCGATGCGTTTCGCGCGGGAATTTTCGCGTTTTTCGCCAGAATTTCCCCCAAAATTCGTATTTTTTTCCCAAAAATTCCCAATTTTTTTTTGGTAAATTCCCAATTTTTGCCTCTCCCAGGTGAACTCCCTGGACGACAGCGGGGTGCTGGTGGGGAACTGGACCGGGGAATTTGGGGCAATTTGGGTGAAATCTGAAGAGTTTTGGGCTGGAAATTTTCCCAATTTTTGGCAGAAATTTTTGGGGATTTTGGAGCGGAATTTTTGGGGGAATTTTTAGGAATTTCGGGATTTCCAAGATTTCAATGTTTCCCAGGAATATTTTCAGGGGTTTTGGCATCTTTAGGTCGGAATTCAGGGCAGAATTTTGATGGGAACTTTCATCATTTGGGCTGGAATTTTCGCCATTTTGGGGCAGAAAATTTTGGGATTTTTTTTTGTCCCAAAATTTTCAGGGATTTTTTTGGGATTTGAACGTTCTCCTGAGGCCAACTTCAGGAATTTTAGAAGCTTTTTTTGGGGTCGTTTCGATGGGAAATTTCATCGTTTCGCGGCGGAATTTCCGCGTTTTCGCTCAGAATTTCGCGGG
>NW_005059649.1:0-1508 GCF_000277835.1 Geospiza fortis
TACCCATGTGTTAAAGGCGCTCCTACCCTGACAAAGTCATGTCACTGCTCAAAAAACAAGGAGTTCTGACCTGACAGCCCTTTCCTGGAGGACACAGGGGCTGCAAAGTCAGGTCACATGCAGCCCCCTCCACCAGAGAACGCGGCATCAAACAGCGAGGGACCAAATCTGTTCAATGGTTGTGTAAAGATTTTGGCTCTGAAGCTGAGCAAGCACTAAAGCTGGTTTCAGTTCTACCCAGCTGGAAACATCTTGGTCAAACCCCAGGTTATTTTTGCATCTGCACATCAGTTCTGCCTCGTTAGAGACTCTGTGCTGTCTTTGGCCAAGTGGTCAACCCCAGGGAAAAGCAAGCCAAGAGGGGAACAGGACACAACTTTGCAGGCTGAGCATGAAATGACAAAGCCAGGTTTATTCAGACACAAATAGCCTGCTTCAAAGCATTTTCCAGCCCTCATGAAACTGATATGAGCATCATATCCATCTACATTCCAGGATTTTTAGCCTTCTTCTGACTTCAGGCCAGCACGGATGCACTCTGCCTGCCATTATTTGTCAAATACCAAATTCCAACTCCTTTACGAAACCAGGGGGGAAGGAAGCATGGCTGGTTGAACTCTTTGTCCTTCTCCCCCCCACATACACACTTTCACATCATGAGAACAGAGCAAGAAACCCACAAAAAATGCACATTTCCAAAGCCAGAGGCTACATCCCAGTTCTGGCAACCCAGTGGACTTACCACAAAGCTCAGCACAGCCTGAATCCCCTTTGACTTCTTAACAATACATTCACAGTGGTGGCAGGGTGGGGAAGAAGAGCTTCAAAAGGGAAGAGCAGCAAGGAACAAGTTATTTTGAATCCAGAAGCCAACCACTGCAACATGAGCACTCCCCATCGGAGTTTTACTGCTCCTCCCGGGAAGAGCTTTGAAGCGTGGCAATGGAAAATGAGGAGAGAGCCAAGAGCACCCAGCATGTAGGTTGGGGACAGTTCTGCAAGCACTAAAATGTCTAAGATATCAGTAAAGGCTGGATGTGGTGAGATGAAAAAGGGAAAGCAGAGAACACAAGGCCCTCGGTGGCCTCATGCCATCCGTACATTCTCCTGCCTGCAGCTTCCAGGGAGGCCGATGGAGCCATTGGGATGCGGGCAGCTTGCTCAGCCTCACACATGGGGTGTTTTGGACCTCAGTGTGATGCAGAGTGGTGTTAGCACATAAAGCTGGAATTTACTCACTTCATCCAGCTTTCGATGTGGAAAGAGGAATCAGTGTGCTCCAAGTCTCCCCTGTCTAGCCAGTGTCAGCAAGGGAGCCTTGGAAAAACCTTCTTCGGTGGCTATTAAATCACAAGGCAGCCACATGGAGAGGATAAACTCTCACACCACATGGAGCAGCTGCTGAGCAGCTTTTGCAGCCATTTTGCACCTTTTCTGCCCACTGCACAACCAGGACCTTGCTGCCAAAAATGGTAACACTGCAAACGATTCCTCCCCTGCCCTGGATG
>NW_005059650.1:0-1507 GCF_000277835.1 Geospiza fortis
TCTTCTTCTTTTTCTTCTTGGTCATCCCCACCATCCCGTAGACCTCCAGCTGATGCTTCTCCAGCTCATTCTTTGTCGACTTGACCTTGCCACACTCTTTATGCTGGATCTGCTTTCCTCCGGTGACCTGACAGCATTTCATGTGCACCTTCAGGCTGCAGTAGAAGTGAAAGACCTTATCACAGGCTTTGCAATAGGCTTTGCAGACAAAACTCTTCTTGGAAGAAGCTTTGTCTTGGGATTCCTTTGCTTCTTTGGCACTGGCACCTCCTGCTTTGTCCTTATCTTTGTCCAGAACTTCAAACTGGGATTCACTGTTCACCTTCCACCTCCTGATTCCAGGTTTCTGCCCTCTTCCCTCAATCAAGAGACCTATGCAATTACTGTTTTGGTGGTGACCAGTAGGGCTGAGTATCTGCCCTTCAGTCTCCCAGCTCCTGAATGCTCCTACATAGTTTTCCCTGCTCAGATGCAGCAGACACACATCAGACATGTTGTCCCATCACAATGGTGACACACAGCTCTGCCCAGAAGTGGTTCTGGCCATGCATGGTTAGAAACATAAAGACTGATCCTTGAATTTCTCCACCACACATGCAAGGGTCTGCATGAGATGCCAAGAACCAGGGCCAGATTCTCCTAAAAGCTTGTTTCTCAAACTCTTGCTTTCAAGCATTTGCCTCCTGCTCAGACGCATGAAGTTACAGCCATGTTTGCAGACCTGAGCCTCAGGTATGACACTGTCAAAATCTGCCACTAAGAGTGGATATCCAGCCCTTAATTACAAGAAATCTCAGAAACACTTCACAAACACAATCCCTTTGAAAAGGAACAGATAATCTTGCTATGACCCTTTTGAGTCCTCTGCTCAGGGCCCTGAGGTATTTTAAACCTCTCATTATGTTCATTTCTTAGAAAGAACAAATGCCTTCCCGAGTCCCTCTAACACCATCACCTCAAAAAGCACAGGCTGGAAAATTCACCCAGGATCTCAATCTACCAAAAAGACCCACAGGAAATCTATGTATGGGAGAAATCAAAATACAAACAGATACATTTGTCTTCTTTACTATAATGAGAACCCGGAACTGTGTCGCCGTGGAAACTGGCAGAGACTTCTCCTTTTGCCACTGTACAGGAAAACTCAGCCTGTGCTTGAAAAACTTCATCTTTGCCTTCCTCACTATGGGAAGAGCTCAGCACAGTGTCCCCTCGCACAGCACCACTGCCCCAGATTTCCAACCAACTAAAGACCAGACGACATATTTCAATGGACTTGGAAACCTGAAGACACCAAGTGGTGATCCATAATCTGCAAACACATCAAGGGAGAACAGCAGACTGGAAAACTGGTTTCCAGTCTGTTCTGTTCTGTCAAAGTCACTTTGACTCGTGACCTCTAATATTTCTTTCCACATCCTTTCAACCACCCCTGTCAGTTTTTCTGACCTAAGTGAAGAATGATTTTTCGATCTACCAGTGAGATGGTAGATGTCTTTTTTTTTTA
>NW_005059651.1:0-1507 GCF_000277835.1 Geospiza fortis
ACCCACTCAAGCCTCAGCAACTCTGTGATTAGAAGTGACATCAGCTTTACGCTGCCAGACCTTGCCACAGTCACATAACGCATGGAAGAAAAATAGCAGGAGATGAAATCTGGTGAGGTGAATTATTCTAAGATGAAGACACAATCATTTTTCTTAGTTTGGTTACTAGTTTGTGAACTAGGGGAGTCAACAGAATAGTGCTTTGAGGAAAAAAGAGCAGGTTTAAGTCAGAGATGTATTAACACTGTCTGACAAAGGATAGGCAAAGTCTTTGATAGCTGTGATCAGCTTTGACAAGTAAGAGAAAACTCACCAGAAAGTAAATGGAAGGATGGGGTCAAAAGCAAGACTGAAGAAACTAGATTTGTTTTTTTGTAGAAAAGAGAAGGCAACAGAATGCAACTCACATGTTAACAAGCTGCAACTGTTCAAAAGTGTTGTGCAGAGAACTCTGCCTGTCACAAGTACGGGCATAAATGTTTTAGTGTGGAAAAACTCAGATTAAAGACTGGGGGGAAAAATGCATTTAAGGGTAGTAAATTCATCTTGTTCACTGAGGTTTTTAGCAATCAGTGTAACTCCCTTTTGCTAGGAACAATCTGTGAATACTTATCCTGCCCCAAGCAAAATCATTTCATAGTCCCCACTTACCTAAATTGCTACTATTTCTCCCATTGCTGGAGTTCAGGAAAACGTGGCTCTCTGTGGCAATGTGCCAACATGGGATGATGTATTCTTCAGGCTACACAGATTTTATGGGAAGAACTAAAAATTTAAAAAGATAATTAATATTTTCACTTTGACAAGATGGCCTCATTAGCCTGGGGACTGGTATGTTTGGTATACAAGTGTGACCATACATTACCTCCATGACTTCTCATGTCAGCATTCTTTTACTTACTAACTTCTGCCTGTAATCTAAAAAGAAAAACCTCAGAATTATTTTTTTTAATGTGATCCCTTAGGTAGAAGAGGACCTGTTGGACCCACTGGACCTATGGGAAGATCTCCTGATAGTGCCTCCCCTGGTCCTCCAGGCGATCAAGGATTACCTGGTTTAGACGGCATCAGAGGTATTAAAACTAAAAATACCAACTTTTACCATGTAAAAAACCCCTGTGACTACTAAGAATAACAGGGTTACCGTCTGTGAAACAACGTATAGAAGTGCATAGGGAATAAAGAAACCCATCACTACCTCAGGGAACACACAGAGAAGTGAACACTAGGTGGATAACCAACCAAGGACAAAATGCAGATCTCCACATTAAGCAACACAGTAATAAAGCTATAAGATATAAATGTAGAGAAACAGTATTTCAATGAATGTACCAGTAACTTGCTGCCTCTTGTGCTTGCACAAAAGTTATTTAACTTTGGGAACTATTCTTGTCATTGTCTTCCTTGGACAAAGGCTAACACTAGTAGTTCCAGAAATATGCAAGGGCTGTCCTACATCCTAGACAAAATCCCTCCAAAAAAACCAAACAAAACACTCTAGAGTAAA
>NW_005059652.1:0-1507 GCF_000277835.1 Geospiza fortis
CTCAATGTCCTTCTTGTCCTGAGGGGCTCAGAACTGACCCAAGGATTTGAGGTGCAGCCCTGATGGAGAGAGCAGCCTCAATGCATGGCACTGAACCAAAAACTTCACCAGTTCTGCTCTAATGAGGATGATGGAAACAATTACCAGAAGCAGAGTATCTGCCCACCAGTAACACAACCAAACTCATTTTTCTGTGTCTGTTGGGAGCATTGAGAGTCTAAGAGTTGCCACTTCTTTGCTACCCAAATCACCATTCTATTCTCCCCAGAGAATGATTCAGTGGTTCTCTCCTGTGTCTGACTGTTCTGCTCCCTGGCACCAAACCTCAGCACTGTGTGTTGGTCACAGCTTTCACTGGCTGAGCAGAGCAGCTGAAACTGGGCAGGAGTTACAAATCCTGGAAGTGCAGAAAAGCTGACACTGGCAATTGGACATACCAGCTGAAACTCACCCCATTTCCCCAGTCCCAGTTCTCCTGTACTTGTAGCCAGAGAAAACCTTAAGACAAAGGCACAGGGCAGCCCAAGCCTTCAGGCCAGCTGTCTCTTTTGACATGTATTTCACTAGGCAGTTGTAGATCCTGAATTAAACACATTCTTTGTCTATTACATCCTGACCCCCAGCACAGCTGGTGATGTTTTTCCGTAGGGGAAGAGGAAAACTGGGGTTCATCTATTTTGATCTCATGGAAATCAAATGTTTTTGCAAAGAAAGCCCATATTTTCATCTCCTGGTCTGAGGAAGGGGTAGCTGGAAGGGGCTGTTCCCATCATTATCCCCTTTTCCTTGTCACCACGAGGATCTTGGGCTGGGACCCCTCTCTGTATGAGCTCAGGGAAGATGTGGCTGTTTTCTGTTGCTGTGCAGGGAGAGGGTCATTGACTCCATTCAGCTGAAGGCCTTCTGTAATCGATTTTCAGAACAGTCTGAGGTCGTTGCATGCTGTGCCCTACGGCACCGCAAGGATTTGTACATTGTGTGCTCTGACCTGATTCTTTTTCCCCTCTCTCCCAGCATCCTGAGGTGGATCTGCCTTGCTTTGTTGTCCCTAGCATGCGTCTGGAGGGGGTGGGGTGGCAGTGATTTGATTTGATTTTTTAATTAATGCCCAGAAATGTACATGCAGCATCAGCTTTTGACTTTCCACTGCCCAACCTTTGGTGTCATTGCCCTGAAGTTCAGCCCTGGTGGGGCCTTTTGCTCAATGTCTGGGCCTGCTCTGGAGCACATTCACAAAAAATATTTATGAAGCCACAAGCCATGGTTTTCTAAGATGTAAAAAAAATATAAATTTTGAGTCATGCTCCTTTAGTTCCTTGCAAGAGCCAGAGATACAGCTTTGCTTTGTGTAGATCCTTGGTCTCAGGCAATTAACTGAGCCTCCAGGAGAGCTTTCTTTGTCATTGCAGTCAGCTCAGAATATTTTGATACCTGGAGCAGTTAAAATGTGTCTATGGATCTGCCCATACATGTGGCTGGTGCTGTACAGTCAGGCATAAACAGGAGG
>NW_005059653.1:0-1506 GCF_000277835.1 Geospiza fortis
TTTTACATTGGAGATTCCAGTGTCTGCATAATTTTATTTTAGTTCTAGAGCAACACCATCTCAGCATGAGAGGGGATGAGAGATAGTTGAATTCTCAGCCTAGTGGTGCCTTTTCTTTCTAATTTCTGACCTTTAAGTGAAAGCTGAGCTGTCCATGGCAGGACAGTAATGAGGTTTCTTGTATTTCAGTAACTGCTGGCATATGGAGAAGCCCCATTTTTCAGGAGGAAGGGGTTTCAATGTAAATTCTCTCTCTTCAGGGAGTTGAAATGCATATTTTTGTTCACCTCGAACAGTGATAACAAAAACCAAAAGATTGTAGCATGATCAAAAGGGAGACATAGCATTGCTGCTTGTTTTCTCCTCTAGAAACAGGGCAAAAATTATCTGTCTTCAGATAATGATGAACTTGTGATGAACTTGATGAACTCTTGTGTGGTAAAGAAGGCAGGACTGAATGTCACCAAAATGTTTATGGATGACCCTCCTCTCCCTTTACCTGTGCAATGCCTTTTATGTAAGTAAGGCAGCCAGGTCAAAGGAGTGGGAATTAACCCTCATTGCCAGGACTGTCACTGGCATCTCAGGTTCTCCTGAATCCCAATGTTCTGCACCATCAGCTAGGCAGTGGGTGATCCTAGAAGAATAGAGATGTCTCAATTACCTTGCTGGTTCTCTGGAAGCTCATGGTTGTCTTGTGCATCATCACTGGTAGTGAGCACCCAGGGAAGCAGGGAAAAGGAAGTGGCCCCTGGTGTTCAAAATCCACACCCTGAGAGTGACATGTGACTTAAAGCTGCATGGACATTTTGCCTAATGAAGGAACTCCTTATCTTCTGAAGAGTCATAAAAACTGATAAATACCAATATTTCTGTTACTAAATGATATCATAACAGGAGCTAAATCACCACCTGCAATGAGTAAATTAAATATTGACTATTTCATTGACTGTTAGACTTAATTTGAAGCAATCATGCAGGAGGTATAATGGCACAGAAGATGAGTGACTATTTAATCTTGTCATCCCTCTTAAGTGTTGAATAATGAGAAAAATATGCACTTGACAGAATAAGGGAGTTGACTTCATCTGGAGTTTCTGTGTCAGGACTTCATAAATTTAAAACAAAGCTGTTGGGAGCAGCTGTTGTTGCAGGCTTGCCTCCCTGGTAATATGGCAGGATTTGGGTTCCTCAGTAGTCTGTCTACATGACATCCAAACCAACTCTTTCCAGCAGAAATATTTGTATGAGCTAGCCAAGGGAATCTGTGCTTTTCCAGGAGCCTGTGCTCTGCCACAGGACAGCTGTGCCCAGAGGCCAGGTGAAATTCCCATTAAACATATTGTCTTCTCAAGCTTAGCTTAGAAAGTAATAGGCCCTGTTGGATTCCCTGGGATGGTATATTTGGAAGCTCAGATATACACACAGTGTCTTCTCTTCTTCCTTTTGGCTTCCTACTTTGCCAACCCCATTGAAACCTTCACCTCCTTAGCAGAGATCTTTGTT
>NW_005059654.1:0-1506 GCF_000277835.1 Geospiza fortis
AAAAAAAAATCACAATAAGAACTCTGAGAGGAACCATTCTGGGTCACATCTCTTGACAGTTGTCTACAATGAGCTGATCACAGAGTGGCTGCCAGTCTGCTGACAGCAGGAGAGTTACCATAGTAAATTCTATAAAAATAAAGAAACAAAACAGCAATAACGGTAACACTGATAAATCCATTACCCTCCTACCAATACATTATGCCTATGGAACAATGAGGTACTTGATGAAGGCACTGTCACTGCCAGAAAGATTTTCTATCTGAAATAAAGCATGAGTTAATTCATGAGATGCAACACAAATGGACATTGCTTTTGCTAACTCGTAAAACTCCACCAAATCTATGACTGTATTTCAGCTCCTTCTAACTTCTTGGTGACTGCTTCTCATATGTTTTAACATATTTTGCAAAACCTTATTTTCCAAAATCCTGAACTTCTACAGAGAACATCAATATAGGGGCACTTACATTAAATTAGATTTTCTAGTCTCCAGTTCATACTCTACAGATTCAAAATTAAACTGACTATACATATTTTAGTTTCCTGCCTAGGAAACTAGACAGAAATCCGTGGACACTTTAATTACCCAATACCCTACTACTTGAATCAGAAGGAGATGTTACTTAACATACATGAAATTTACACACTTAGACATCATATACATACAACCCATGTTTTGTGCATATGTGTGTGTGCATATACACACAGAACATGTGCGTGCAGTAAATGTCAGCTCACCCTAAAGAAGTTCCATTAATATATCTTACTGCTCCTTTACATTTATTAATCCATATTCACAAAACTCCAGAGCCTAAACAGAACTAGTCTGGACCTCATGCAGAGATGGCTGAGCCAAAATCCATTCAACCACTTCACCCCTCTGTCTCTTCTCCCTTCATTGATATGGATTGATACATAAACAAGGAGGATGTATGCAAGCAAAGTGGCACATTACTAATTGCACCATCTTCATTAATATTGCATTATGTGTCTCTGTGCTGTAGAGAATTGACAATGCAAAAAGATGTCAAGAGCTTATCAAAATGTGCATATAAATATTTGGTCCAATTTTTAACATGAACATACTAGCAGTCTCTGCTGCAACAGCCCAAGCTGGAGAAGGGTCGTTTATCAGCTGCTAACCAGGAACAAAAGGCAAATAGTCTTAATTTCCCAAACACTCAGAGGCTACTTGCATCTTTCCTGTGCCCCTTGGATAATCAGGCACCACTGCAGAATAAGAAATCCTCACTGTGCTCCAGAGATGTGTCTGTAAACAAAGCACTTCCAATTGTAAAAAAGTCTTAACAAAAAGACAGATAAGGAGAGGTCTTTATCAGAGTCACACAGAACTTTAGGAAAATCACTGCATAAGGATCAGTCAAAAGGAACATTTCTAGACAGGAAACGCCAAAATAAATAGAAAGCCATCTTTTTGCCCAAGTGGAAGAGAAAGACTGCATCTTGTATTTGGTTTGCTTGTAACTATTAAAAAACATCTAA
>NW_005059655.1:0-1505 GCF_000277835.1 Geospiza fortis
AAAAAATCACATGCTTCTATTTTAAGGAAAAATTGCTTTGAAGACTGAGTTGCCTCATTTTTTGAGAGTAATAAACTCAAGAAATACAGGCTTAGGATCACCTGAGCTGAGTTTATTGTAGTGTGGAAATAAACTGTTTTATGTTTTAATGCAGTTGTCATCAGATTCATTTCTTTGGCTCTTCTCTGGATATTCCTGACCTTCATCCAAAACCCAATTGCTTCTTTATCTCCTCGTGGTGGGACTACCCTCAGGGCATGGAACAAAATGTGTGAAATTGTATCCAGAGAGCCTCTTTTCATGGTGACCATCCTCTGTAAACTCAGCCTCTGATTTTATGATAGCAGTTAAAGGAGCACCCCAGATGCTCTCTGACCCTCTTAGGTGGCTTATGGGGTTTTAATAGGACAGCTGAGAATTAACTCCCCAGTAATCATCACAGGGACATTATGGAGTCAGAATCATGCAAGATTAGACCTTAGGTCACCTCACTATTGGTAATATTTTCCCTTAAGTGTTAGAGAAGTGATGGGAGTAACGCTTGGAAATGCTTCAGAGAGAGGCTGCAGCTGTTCTCAGAAAGCTCTTTGTCATCACTGTAACCACCTCCAAAAGCTGAATGTTCCCCCAAGCTGAACCCAGTTCTTCCCAGAACTGTGATTTATTTGAGTTTTATCCAGGTTAAATCAAATAATTAGCTATTTGTGGTGTGTTGGCTCTGTCTGAGCACAAAGTGACCACCAAAGTCACGCTGCCACTTCCCTCCTCAGATGGACAGGGGGAGAAAATATCACAAAGTGCTTGTGGATCGTGTATAAGGACCATGAGAGATCCCTCACCAGCTGCCATCATGGGCAGAACAGCCTGGATTTGGGGAAATGATTTAATTTTTTACCAATCAAAGCCGAGTAAGGTAATGAAAAACAAAATCTTATCATCATCTTCACTCCTCCCTCCTTCATTGGCTGAGGAGTGAGAAATTTCACTATGAAATCTTGATCTTCACTGTGTTCACCAAATTTGCCTTCGTAGCTTTATAAATGGAAGAATGTTCAAGTTTTCTCACAGCTGACTGAAATGCTGTTCCCTGGTGCAGCTGAGCAGGTTTGCTTGATCTCTGCTTCTGTCCTGAGGTTCCTGAGATTAGCTCTGTTTAGCAGAGATGTATGTTACAAATTTACCTCACTACTGTGACAACAGGTTTTGGTGTGGCTTTACAAAGCCAATTAAAGGATTTACAAGTCCTCTTTGCATTAAAACTTTGCTTTGCCTTGGCTTCCAGCTAGAAAAGCAGAAGCAAACCATGGGTTTTTCCCCATAGCTACTTCTAGATTAGACAGCCATGTAATTCAGTCTGTGTGGTTTACTTTGGAGTGCTCAAATCTCCTAAAAGTTCCTAAAAGCAGCAGCTTTTCAAGGGAGATGTCTCAAATCCATACCAGCTCTGTGGTCCAAAATCTTCTTTGCATTGCTGGAGAGGGAAAGGGAGAAGGGAATGAAGAAAC
>NW_005059656.1:0-1505 GCF_000277835.1 Geospiza fortis
GGAGTCTCCAGCCTTGGAGATATTCAGATGCTGTTGTAACACAGATCTGTGCCAAGAGCTCTAGAATGGCCCTGCTTGAGCAGGCAGGTTGGACCTGATGACCTCCAGAAATCCCTTCCAATCTTAACCATGCTGTGATCCACCTAAGAAGCAACCTTTCTACAGAGCTCAGTATTTCTCTCTTCTATTCGTAAAGGTGCTTGGAGCCAAGAACATGACATAAGCACAAAAATATGCAGCAAGTCATTGTCAGCTTCAGCATCTCATCTACCAACACACAACTAGTCTTGATTATATCAGAGCTTGGAGTGTAGCAGTTTCAAAATCAGCTCATATTCACTAAAGACTACTCTCTCCTGACACCAAAGTCCCATCCACTTACTACTATTGCTTCCTTTGCTCCCTGCTAACAGCTGCTCAGCTGCCCAGCACAGACAGGCTGAAAATTAACAGGCTGAAAATTAACCTCAAAACCAGCTCTTGCCTGCGTCAAGGACTAGATTCCAAGCACCATAATATGGAAGGGGATAGAGCAAGGAATCCACAGCCATGGGAAAATTTGTTCTGCTGGGCAGCATCATGGTCTAATGTCAAAACAAGCCAAAATGAAACTTTGCAAGGGCTTTTAAACCAAGCTCTTCCCACATTTCCTTCCTTCTTTCTAATACTCTGCTATAGTGTTCTGAACTTTTGCTATAAACTCAAGCAAAACCAACAGGGCTCTACCATATTAATCTATCAGAATCATTACCAAAAAAAACCCCAAATATGCACACAATAACATATGACAGTTATAGAGCACCAGTATCATTTGGGTTTTCAGCATCTAATGGACAGCAACGTTAGACAATCCTGTCCAGAGAAGCTGCAAGATAAGGCAAAGAATCAGCTTCAGTACAGCCACTCACTGATTTAACTAAAGCAAATCTGCCAACATAATTGAATCTAAGAATTAACTCTCAGCTAATCTGTTTGTACTACCAATAAGCCTCTTAGCTGGTCAACCATAAGCAGGATGACTATATGGCATGACTTTTTGCACCCTAATCAATAGGCTCCAATAAAAACAGAAGTATTGATGATTCAAAGTTCAAATAGAGGACAGTTTTAGACAAAGAATAGTATCAGTGAACTCCTGAAATTAACTTAGGAAACATCATGCTATTCACTACAAAGTAAAATAGAAGTGCTTGTAAACTCACAGCTATCTCAGTCAAACCACAGAGTAAGCAGGAAGACTTTGAATCAGACACCAACTGGTATCTTGGAAAGCCTATGTTAACAGGAAGTTCATTCTCAAGATTTTTATCTCTCCAAGTAGCACTGATCCCACAACTGAATACACCAAATTGAGGCCTCCATACAGGTGCAGCATTCCAAGGTGTCAGTGGCATTGCCTGTGGAGTTTTAATAATATGTACATGACCAGGGTAACATACCTCCACAGCACAGGCACTGCAGACCACACACCAGTTTTACAGTTCCAGTCTTTCACAGCTTCATAC
>NW_005059657.1:0-1504 GCF_000277835.1 Geospiza fortis
CATCATCATCATCATCATCATCATCGTGAGGGGCTGTGTCCCTGCCTGTGCCTGCCAGAGTTGGCACAAACACTGGATACCACATGACAATAAATCACAGGGGTGGTTGAGCACATAGACTGCACATGCACCCACTTCATCTTCCCCTGGCTGATGTTGACTCACGTGAGGAGCTGCTGGAGGTTCCATTGGGAATCTGAGACCACGTCCTCTGTGCTGATGGTCTGACATCCAACAGCAGACTTCATCAAACCAAATTTTCCTGCAGCTTTTGCAGCTAGGTTTTCCAGATGAAGAAGCCTCACAGACATCATAGTTTGGAGATATGGAAAGAAGAGTGGGAGGCTGAGCTGCCATCACAGGAAATGCTTCCAGCTGGGCTCAAAGAAGTCATCTAGCCCACTCTTCTGTGCAAATGTAACTTCAAAGACGCACTTTCTTACATATATACCTCCTCTCTGGTAGTGATCCCCTCCTTTTTTCCCCAAGCATTCTCTTCCAATTGTTCATTATCCTCACTGCTAGAAAACACTGCTGCTGTCAAGTTGAATGTTTGGTTTCTTGCTTCCTGTCAGCTCACATGTTTCTGGAAAAAAGATAATTTCTTTAGTTCATCTCTTTAGTAGGTACACTGCCATTATGTCTGTACCAGGAACATCACTCAAGATGGTTATTCATATTTCACATGAACAGTGCAAGTTGCTGCATATTATTATATAGCAAAATAACTGATAAGCACATTATATTGATTGTCTATGACATTTTTTATTGTTGCAATAAAATTAATTGGTTTTGCAATTCAGGCTTTCTCTGTGATTATTATTTGTTATTGAATAGAGGTTTTTATTATAATTAAATAATCACCTGTACCAACTCTACTAGTTCTTCGCCTGGAAACTAATAGTTTAATGGAAAAACACATTTCAGGGACTGTCTGGGAGAGCCCCAACTATGGGGAGCGTTCCTTTGATTCTACCTTCATCTCTCATAAGCGCTGAAAAGTCATAACAGGAAATAAATGTAAAGGCATCTCAGGAAGCCCTTTAATCCATCCTTCTGCTCCAGGGCTGAATTTAAACTGAGAATTTATAAGAAATAATGGAAGGCAGCCTAGGGAATTACTTTCTTCCTGAGTCACCTAAATTTCCATTTTCTAAAGGATTCCAGTGCTTTGGTCCAGTTTACCTTACAAAAGCCATTTTTCTGTCTAGAAACATTAAAATTATGTTCTTTCTTGTATCGAAGGAGTTCTTTGTTACTGCAAACCTCTATGTACAACTAATATTCTGTCAAGATTATTAAAACATGCAGGTCTTACGTAGCAACATCCTAAACTGTGAGTGACACCACCATGTTGTTAGGAGACCAGAGATCTTCAGAAAATTTCATGTATGGGGTATCCAGCTCATGTTGATGATTTTGCACATCAAACACTTCTGTCCAATACAACTGATAGGAGTATTATACACTTTCCCTGCATCAATGTATTGACCTAAAAAAAAAA
>NW_005059658.1:0-1504 GCF_000277835.1 Geospiza fortis
TTTTTTCTGTATTACTGTGACAAGAGTACTCCAACTAAGTCAGCAGGCAGGGGTCTGTCTGCTCATAGGAATAAGTAGTAACAGTGAGATTTTTTGGCAGAAGGATGCACAGGCGTCTCTGCTCTCAAATTCACCAGTTCTTTAATCATTCCCCCTCTGTGACAAAATTTTTCTCTAAGAAATACATTGAAAGAACAATTTTTCGCAGTTCATCACACACACTAGAAGAGAATATGTATGAATTTCTCTTCCATCAGCACTTTCATGTCTGTGACAGCTCAATGTATTAACACAAGGCTTTCAATTACAGCTCTTGTATTTCCTTACACAAGGAAATACAGGCATACTATTAAAACATGCCCAGTGTGTGTTAGAGAGGATGGGGAAAACCAGAAGAAAATGAAGAACAATGATTATAAGATAAAAATGCTGGTAAATGCTGGAACCCATTCACCTCCACTTCAGAAGTGTCATGATGGCTGTTATGTACTGAAATTTATAATCCATAGGATCATACAAATTCTGTCTAGAGGATCAACAATGAGCAGAACTGGTGCCAGCTCTGGAATGGAGATGTTTGCACACAGGTGTCAGACTTAGCTGCAAGTCTAGGCTGGACACCTATGTAGACTTACCTGGGTTTGCCTTTACTCTGAGTATACAGTAGCAACCTTTTCTTCTGTGTGCACGGGCAAGGAAAGAAAACCAGAAATGGGAAAGAAATACATGTAAAAATTCTGTACCTCAGCAAAATGAAATATGATTCTGAAATCTGGCTAAGGGTTTCAAAAGAGTGTGAAATGTGTAGTCTGCACCTTGATAAAGCAATTTATTTGCATTATTACCTATAAAAGACAGTCTCACTCGATGAACCATCATCCATATGTTGTCTACAGAGTTCCACCATCAGAGGACATGCATAATGCAAGATCCCAGGGAGACATATCTGTTCATTCTTGCATTTTGTTAAGAACATGGATTTTAAGACCAAAGAGGACCATTAAATCATTTTACGTGGTATGCTGAGTAACTTGAGTTAAGGTGGTTGTGGGAAATATCCCTCCTTGATTTGCTGCCTCTCCTGCACTTTGCTCTGAAGGCCCACCCGTGACAGGGAGGTGCTCTGGCTGCAGTGACCTGTGCTGCTGCAGTCTGTGGGGGGATTCACAGCACTCAACTCACCCTCAGCCATCTCCCATGAAGATAATGGAGAGCTTCATTAGTTTGGGTAAAATCACATCCAAACTACCAGCACTGTGATGTGAATTGTTGAATTGCAGTTGTTGGTGTCTGCCTGTTTCACCTAAGCATAATAAGCCAAATAATGCAGGGCTAAACAGGATAGAAATGATGACTAGCATGCTTCAAACCTCTCCAGAAGCACTTCAATATATTTCCTGTGCAGGAGTTCAGAAACATCAACTTCTCTGAGGGTGGATGAAGAAAATTTCACTCTGAGGAGAAAGCAAAAGGAATAGCTGTATTTTGTTTCCTTTTTTTTTTT
>NW_005059659.1:0-1504 GCF_000277835.1 Geospiza fortis
GTTCTGGGCTCCCCAGTACAAGAGACACTGGGACATACTGGACAGAGTTCAGTGAAGGGTCACAAATATGGTTAAGAGCATTCCTTCTATGGAAAAAGCTGAGCTGGAATTGTACATAACCAAAAGGCTCAGGGGATCTTACTAATGTATAGAAATGCTTGAAAGGAGAGTACAAAGATGGAGTCACATTCCTTTCACTGGTGTCCAGGGACAGGATAAGAGGCAATGGGCACAGAGATACTGAAGGCTCCATATGAACATCAGGAAACAACTTTTTACTGTAAGGGTGACCAAAGGCTGGAAGAAGTTGCCTTGAATTGTGAAGTTCTCTACCCTGGAGATGTTAACAAACTGGTATGGTCCTGGTCAGCTCTAGCTGACCTTGCAAAAGCAGAGATTGGACTAAATGATGCCAGAGGTCACTTCCAACCTTATCAGCCTGTACTTCTGTGAATTACTATTTGTTGTTACAACATTTCCAAAATTTGTTTTTCTGGGTCTTGGTTTGGGAATTATATCCCACTGAATTTGAACAGAACTTATAAAAAGCATGATGAAAATCAATTTTCTATGCCTCATCATCTAAGCTAAGTAAGATTGAAATAACATTAAAATGTTTTTACAGTTGGTTTTGATTGCAGTTAGGTCCAATTCTATTTGAGTAAAATAAATACCTGGCAATTTATTTTTTTCCTTGAAATGCTGTTTTTCCTTAATAGTTGTCTGCAGTCCCTCCACTCATGTACCTTTTGAAAACAGATCTCCTATTAGAACACTTAGACACATGATCAAAGGTAACTTTTTTCTGAAACTTTGTTTTAAAATAAATATCAGTGCCCAGTATCTCTAATATTCTGTTGATTTATGGTCCTCAGAACAATTTTGCTGTCCTGCCAATAATTCATTCCTACAATGTGTTTTGGGAGAAAGTGTTTTAAAACATAACCTTTTAGATTAAAAGCATCAATTAAATGAAGTAAATGTGCTATAATTACAACAGAGATACATGGATAGGTCTCAGAGAAGATTAACTTAAAAGCTAACTGTGAACACTTAAATGTCAGTTTAATTATTAATGCAAAATGTACTGTTTGTCACAGATGATTAAATACACCTCCTAGACAGTAGTTATTCCTGTGCAAATTGGAAGGTGCGGCATATCTTGCTGTTTGATATGTATGTATGTAGTCTGCTCCAGTGAAAGCTCTCTCTAAAGCTGGCTGGTCAGTCTTTATGCAATTTAATGTGTGGCATACCTACTTTGAGTGTCATGACATAAACTGTTGTTCCTGTTCAAGCAGAAAGTCATGCTATGGATATTTCCATGAAAATGTATCAACTTTTAAGTATTGTATATACAGGTCAAAAAATGTTAATTTTTATGCTTCATAAGCATTAGATCTCAGCATTTGAAAATAAAAGTGTTAATATTAGGTCTGTGTTTGTTGTGCATGGCAAGGTTTTTGTAGACAGGAGTTACAGGGGTGGCTTTTGTGAGAAGCTG
>NW_005059660.1:0-1504 GCF_000277835.1 Geospiza fortis
AGAAGTGACATTTAAACTAATACAAAACAATCAAGCATCCTGATTTTGTGAACTGTCAAATAAGCAATGGAAGGTTTTGTCTTGTCTCTTAAACTGAAATGGTACAAAAAGCTTTTCATAATACTCTTCCAATAACACTTGCAGACAGCCACACCTTACAATACAGAGCTAGAATTCTGCTCAGGACAGATTTCATTTCTTAAGTGATGTAAAAAGGGGAAAACAGAATCTTAACCCTACAAAGACTGTAATCTTATTAAAACCAAAACTTAAACCAAACAGAAATAAAGAAGGAACCCCCAATATCCCACACAACCACCACCAAGACACTGCCAGTTGAAATTTGACAGGTCCTGACAAACAAGAGCAGGATGCTGAACACACCCAGAACTGACAATCATTTTATGCCAAGGCAGAACCAGATACTCACATGAAAAGGTTAATTCAGCCAGGGGAACATCACAGTCCATGCAGTCATCTATAAAGCAGATGCAAACACTTTCTGCCTTTATTTCCACACCAGAGATGAACTGGAAAGGCAAAATCCCCTGGCTATCTCGACCAGAAGTCTGGGAAACTGATTTCAGAGGTTCAGCATTCTTAAACAACCAACTTGCTGCTTTTTTCAAGTCACCTTAGATAGAAGCAAACAACCAATCAATCATCACCTATTTTTTCAAAGACATGTACTTAGTAAAAATCATATAGAAGAAAACTAACTCCCTCTCTCTTAAGAAAATATTCTCAGCAGTATTTGAATATGCTTATTTTGTAAATATGAGAAGACTATAAAGACATTGGTATATCCTAAGAGTAAGAAATGTGTTTTGAAGTTCACAAATGTAATAAAAATCTGTAACATTATGCATGCCTATATATAATGTGGGAAGTATGATGGTGCTAAAGGAAAAAAGAATCACTTGTGGTAAAGCTTTGTTTTCTTTTCAGGCCCTGCATGTAGAACTAGAGCAATATGATTTTAAAAGGGAGAGATGAAAACACATGCTCTCAAGAGGAAGAGATGTGGAATAGCAAGAAATTGGTGCACCATAAAAATTACCAACCTGAACACAACTGAAACTCCCAAACAATAATACACTCAAGCACCCCACACAGGACATCCCAAAGGGCAGAAAGAATCCTTGGGGGGTGGATTTTACACAGGAGCAGAACAGGAAGAAGAATGTTTAAGACTACAGGCCAGCACACAGCCAAAGATGCTCTAAAGAAGGAAACAGTGCCTGTGCATAGCCACCTGACAGTCTAAAGGCTTTACTTAATTGCAATTAAGGTAATATGAACAAGGTGCAAACCCCTGCTAAGAATATCTGATGTTACCTTGGCAGATGAGAAGAGCTTTACGACAATCTTCCATGCTGAACCCCAGCTCCTGGAGGCGAGCCAGCTGGGCTTCTGGAATGAACAGTTAACCAGGCATAAATCCTTGACAGTTATCTACTTATTTCATTTCTAAAATCAAGATACATCTCTATGAAAATGGGGG
>NW_005059661.1:0-1504 GCF_000277835.1 Geospiza fortis
AAAAAGAGGTGCTAAAATCATAAATATGTGGTAAAGTCAGGGAAAATACAACCATGAAATGGCTGGGTATGGGTATGTAAGCCTGGGGGAAGGGTCATAACTTAGTCCTGGAAGAGGGCGCAAATTGGAAGGTCCCCCAGATCCGTCAGCAGAAAACACTTATGATGTTAATAAACTCCTGTTTTCTCCTTGTCAATATGGCTTTAGCAAAACCAACAGCACGGGGCATGGAGCTCCAACTGTAGTGTATAATAAGGGGGTGGTACATTGCATAAACATTATGATTTATTTTCAAAAGGAGAGAGATGCCACAGATCCTTGTCCTCTCAGGGACTCTAATTTATTGCCTAATTAAACACTTGCTGCCAAATTGTCCATCCTGTCATTTTTAATTCCTGGTCTAATATCCCAGACAAGAGAACACTTAAGGAGGCTCCCTTCTACAAGTGAGGCTTAAATGAGGAAAGATGTTAATGTGTGTTTCCTAATCAAAGTCAATAGGCTATCAGGAGCAATTATTCTTTAGCAGGTCTGTTCTTCTGACACCATGCAATGTGTATGAGTCTGCCAAGGTCTGGTGACACTTCATCTCCTTATTGTGGAGGCAGAAGGCAAAGCCAGCAGCTCAAAACTGAGAGAAACCCTTGGGAAGACATGCAGGCAACAGGGACAAGCAGAACATGCTCTTTTTAAGCCTAAAAGTAGATTTTTTTTCCTTCAACAAGTGTTGTTTGGAATGAATGCCAAGGCATCTTGAGGCAAGGGAGACCTGAGGACATTTTATCTTAGACTACCAAATGCTCTCACTGCCTTGTGTATTTTTCCCTTTCCTCATTCCTCTGATATGGGAATGCTGGGTCCTATTGCTGGTAAAATGGGGCCTAACCCTGAGTTTTACAGATTCACAGCTCTTCTCTAGGGCTGTCCTGGAAGTCTTACACAGGACTGCAAAAAAATAAAATTTGAGAGAGAAATAGATTTAGGAAATTCAACATCTCTTGATTGGAACCCCAGCTTTGTCCCTGTAGGTTGCTGACACACTGCTTTAAGTCCTTTCAAAGTCTTGATTTCTCCAGGATAAACCATCCCAACTCTCTCACCCTCTCCTCAGCAGCATGTGATGATCTTCTTGTCCTTTAGGTTCCTGGAAATAAACTATATGAAGCTTTGCTCTGTAATTTTCCCAGGAAATTATGCTGACCATGTAATTCTCGGCATCCTCCTTCTTGCCTGTTTTGAAGGTGGACATAAGACTTGACAGCCTCTGGTCTTGGCTTTCCCTCCACTGCACATCCCTTTGCCCAGTGTCTCAGTGGATAATTGGGGGGATTTACCATGGTTTTGGTTGAAGAATGGCTACTGTGGTGTCCTCCTTGAGAACCTTGCAGAAGCTTCCCTTCTGTCTGACATGGCCATGGAGAAAGGAACCCATGCCAGGTTTGCTGGCAGAACTTGTGAATTTGTGGTGGATCTGTGCTCCTGAAGGACTGACCCCATGGGAGGG
>NW_005059662.1:0-1504 GCF_000277835.1 Geospiza fortis
TTTTTTTTTTAATTGCTAAAAACTGTGGTACTGTGGGGACACAGCAATACAGCATGAAATCTGAGATATTTCCATGATATATAACCATTACCCCACATTGATCTTTACTAAGGAATTACACCAACAGTTTCATTTTATGAACTACATTTATAAATCTTTTGCATAATTTTCTGGTCTCCAGACAAATTAATCCAAGCCTTATCTAGTTACTCCCACTAAAGGGCTCTTACCTCTGCTGAATCTAACTCTTCATCGCTAGAAGCCTGGCTGATGCTCTTCCTCTCACCCACTAAAAATGGCATCTTTAACAATTAGCCAATCACTACATCTGCTAAACTGGGTCATCAGGGATCTGATGAGCAGCTTACAATATGTCTCTGCTTTTTAAAGACTGATGTAAATGTAGGAAACATGCCAGCAAGCAAGGATGCATTTTCTGGCTGGGTATGCACTGATTTCCATAGCAGCTAAATAGATCAAGCAGCTCAGCCAGTTCATACTAGTGTTAGACAAACAGCACCACGATTACATCAACAGAACTGCAAGAGATTCTCATTTTGCACCAAAGCAGGTCCCATACCCTGAGCACAAAGGTGGCTTGTGCTCACTCCAGGTGAGAATTTGTACTGGAAAGTCCCCATTCCTCTCTCTAGGGCTGCACTTATTGCTTGTTTGCTGGAATGGATGTAATGGTTTTCAAAGAGCTGTGTGATTTTCCTTTTTCTTCACAGATTTAATATCACCAATGTCTAGAAAACTTACTTATGGTCTAGTTGTTATTCTGACCCTGGAATGATAAGAGATTCAAGTGGGGAGGCCATAAATGTAAGCAGAGCACACACAGGAAAGCTCAATATTCCAAAATGGCACGCAGAAGCAAACATGACAACACATGGGTGACTGCAGAAACCGGATTTCTCTCACGTTTCAGAAACCTGCCAGTTTTACATAGATGTCGTGATCTGAAGAGCAAGAAGATTTGGTGGTGGATCAGCTGTGCAGGTAAGTGAATAACTCAGCACCCAGCCAGTGCCTTCTCTGCAAGTGAAACGTACTAAGTAGGCAAATGTCACAGATCAGGAACAATATACATTACAGCAGAAATGAAACCAGCAGTACTGGGGGATGTGGAGTAGCAGCAAACCGTGTGTTGGATTAGCATAATAAGGACATCACAGGAAAGAATCTGAATGGGTTGGTAAAGCCATAGGAGCCATTTCTTGCCTGAAACCCTCTCTGATTAGTTAGTGCTACTGAATCCTCATGTTCATTAGGATTAATAGTCCAAAAACACATTAGCACAAATGAAATTACCAGAAATACACTTTGAATCCAAGAAAAGTAAAAGCCCCCTGGCAAAAGGCCCAAGGAACCCAAAGCTAAAGAAAGGAGCAAAAACGTAAAGCAGCAAGGACTGCCCCATCATACCCACTGCTTCTGACAAAGACAACAGAACTTCAGTCATCACACATCCAGTTCTCATGGAGAAAACACACAAAAAAAA
>NW_005059663.1:0-1503 GCF_000277835.1 Geospiza fortis
AAATGTAGAATTAAAGCCTGCCAACAAATATAAGGTATTAGCATATGCTGCATTTTGTCATAAAACATTAGTGATGTGAGGAATTCAGGGTTGAAAAAGATATGTGTAAATATATCATAGTTACAGTGGAGACAGATCCACTCAGAGTAATGTGATAAACTTTCACAGTTCAGGGCTTAACCAATTCTTTTTGATCACTTCCTGAAAGACATTACAAGCTGTGGATGCTTAAAATAGCAAGGGACTGGATTCACAGATCACTCCTGGGTTCTGTTGATTAAGACCCAGAGCCGGAAAGATTATTTTCTCCATGAAGAAGTAATTCCCTTAATTGTCCATGACAGGCTGTTTTTGTAACATTCTCTGAAACATGTGGCACTTAACTGCTCTTGGAAATAGGGTATTGAACTTGATTAATCACAGCCCTAGGCTCGGCCATCCCTACGCACTGTATCCAATCAGCCACTTTTGTTACATGGAATTTATTATCCTATAACCTTTAGGTGTCTTAAGCAAGATAAAGCAAACATCTTATTTTTGAAATGCTGACACATAAGGCTGAGTGGTGCTGGGGCTAAGGGACCTTGTTCTCACTCTCATGACCTTTCTCTCTGTGATACTTTAACACAAGCAGATGTCTGCACCACCAGTGAACCATTCTGCCCTTTGAATATTTTTGTTCATCTGCTTTTTCTGCAGATGCTTTTCCCCTTTCTTTTGTGGGACAGTACAGCATTAATACTTAGTACTGATGCCCAAGAGACATGCTAACAAAGTCCTACTTTACAGGTGAGTTCACTTAGAGTTTACAAACTCTTCAGCTCTAATGGCTGTATGCCACAAACTTCATGATATTTGCAAGGACACTTTTAGAGGATCTTCCTATTTCAACTTAAGATCCTTTTCTTCTTGGAGTTGGTAAGTTGCCAGTTGAACTTTTGGTTACTGAAGGTGTGGGCAGATACTGAGTACATTTTAAACTCACTAATAATAGTATTACTTCTGCACTGTAGACCTTAGCATTTCATGAGACAATTACAGCATCAAAATAAGTCATAGCTGGAGGCACTGACTGACAGTCAGCAGACTCTGATGCTCACAGTAGCTATGGGAAGGTTGCCATTTCAGCTTAGGACAAGGAATTCAATTTCCACTTGCACAAAAGCAGAGCAGAAGGAAAAACAAGCATGAAATTGTAGTTGTGGATAGATCCTAACTCGGGGGTGCAGGCAGGAAAGGCAATACAAAAAATTACCTTCTTGACATCCCTACATCCTGCCACCATGTTCTAGGACAAGTGCTGTCAGAGCACTTTCCAGGTGGATGAATGGAGAGATGGACTTTTTATGTGTGCTACATTTACTTTTTTAAATTCTTCTGAAATCATAGTAGTGCTAAGGAAATAATGAAATTTTAATTTCTGCCTTGTATTTCAGCAGAAGAGGGTTTAGTTTTTTTGATTTTTACTGTTACTATTTCTAGTTTTAGAAATCACAAAATCAG
>NW_005059664.1:0-1503 GCF_000277835.1 Geospiza fortis
TTTTTTTTTCAGGAAAAGACTAAATTTTATCACCAAATGGAAAACAGTGCTTACTGTTTACTATCTTTAAAATGCAAAATATGCTGGAAAATAAAGACTTTAATTAAAGTTGTATTTTCAATGCCTATTCCTTGTAGAAAAGTGACACCATTTCAAAACTCAGCTTTTCTCATATGCCTCTATTTGCTTTCTCATTTTTCATACAATAGCTTCTATTTAACCAATTTCAGCAACATATTTAACATCATTGCAAAGGTGACTGCAGTACAAGTTAAGAGCCAGTAAAGTCAAGAGCCCAGTAAAGTAGGATAAAATTCTATGGTATACTTGGTGTATCCAAAACAAGTGAGGAATACAAGACCAATTAGCCTAAGAGTTGTTTTCCCATATTGATGTCAGAACTCCCGCCTTTGTTATTTAAACAAACCAGATAATGTTTGCACTGTAAAGTTCTGAAGTAAAAAATACCAAAGCAAGGTAGGAACAGGTTTTGCCAACTCTTCCGCTTAACAGTGGAGGCTAAAAGTTGCTGACTCACTTTGTGACACTAATTCACTAATTGGCTAAACCTCCCTGTACTTTAATTGTGGTTTTAACTGTCTTAAAAATGTATCTGCATATTTAATGTATGATACATAGCCTGTATGTATGCAAACCACCATTAAACCACAGCAGTCTTCATGTTTCTTTACTTGTCTTAAAGCATTAGGAAAGTATGCACGATGAGAGCAGCTTTGCTCCACTGATCTATCTGCACTCCCTTGCAGCAGAGACAATGCCAGGGGGGTTTTTCAGGCTGTGTACAGCAGAAACCAAGGCAGCATTTCCCAGGCCAGATGCAAAGTTACATGAAACAGAGTAGTAAGAAACTAGCAATAACCAGCTCTGGACCAAAGAACAGCCAGCAACCAAGTTACTCCTGGGAAAGAGCCGTTGCATTTTAAATCAAGAAGAAAATGATGACCCATTTTTAAAGCATAAAATCATTCCTGTAAGAAAACTAACTTTCTTCAGCAGTTCCTACCCAGGCAAAACCAGTGTATGGGACTTCTGCAAAGGCACAATTCCACTTGAATCTGTGAATCCCATCCGCAGGAACGTTGCACATTGCCCTGGAACTGCCAATGCTGTTGGCCAGACAACACTTGCAGGAGGGACACTTGCAGGGGAAGCAGGCACTAAGGATGAATTCATGAGTGCCTTCTGATCAAGTGGTATCAGGGTACTCTTTTTTGACTTTTTGGTTATGTCTGATAAACCCTTAATTTAAGGAGATGAAGGCTGGTTGTCGTCATCAGGACAGATGGAAGGATCTTCTAGATCCCTTCAGGTACAAATGCCCTAAATCAGACTTCCACAGGGGTCAGCAGGAGGTCAGAGAAGGGGAAGAGATGGCAGAACAGGAGAGGCCTTCTCCTCCATGCAGGTGCACACTCTGCTGTGCTGCCCTGTGCTGCCTGGACTGCAGGGATAACTCCTGGCCTTGCATGCTGCCCTGCCTCG
>NW_005059665.1:0-1503 GCF_000277835.1 Geospiza fortis
CCTGAACCTGAGTGAATATAAACCCAACATTTTGTGATGTGGTATTTTGGGGCTCTTTATCACCATCTGATGGGTTCAGTCTATGGCCAAGGGACAGTGAAATTATTCTAAGTCTCATTGTGGATCTTGTGGGTGGCGAGATCTTTTTGCTCCTGTTCTCTTTTTTGTACATTTCGTAAAGTGATATTTTTGTGCTTTTATGTTGCCATTTAGTATAGATAATAACAACCAAAATTGCTCCATAGTAGTGTTCCTGTGCAATCAAATTGTTCTGCAATAAACCCTGCATGTGTGTATTTACAGACACTGGTCATTCAGTGTTATTTCTCTAATCCACTCCAAGGGATTTATTAACCCTGGATTACCCTCACATTTTAGGGTGGGTTGTAACATCTCTCACAGGGCGAGATTTCTGCAACCCAGTCAAAGCACAGTATCTTAGCATGTAATGTGTATAAGCAAAGATCAGGTTTTCTGAAACTTGTAGAGAGCTGGAAATGCAAATTGAAAAAAATTCCAAAAGTCCCTGAGCTCCTTAATTGTGTGATGCTGGTCACATGCTGTAAGAATGTGTTAAATACTACACAATATCACATGGAGCTGAACAACATAAGTTCTCCTGAGAGAGATTGTCATCTCTCATCCCAACTGCTTCACACTAAGCTGTGAGAGCAGAGTGGAAAATGAGAGCAGGATATCTTGGTCTGAGATCAGTGTAGAGCTCATGGACTCAGAGGATTTTTTTTTCTGTAAAAGAGAGTAGATAATATATACACCCTTGACTGAGAAAAATACTGAAATGTGGAATGAGACAGATCAATGAGAAGACCAAAAAAAGGAACAATCCATTTAAACCTCAGGAAATAACACCACCTGAGGCAGGGAGAAGGGTTGGTGACACCGGTCCTTTCAAGCATCAGCATCTCTGATCAGAAATCTATATTGGTTTTAAAATACCAGGTTCCTCACAGCAAGTTCAAATTACAGAGCAGAAGCAGAGTTCATGGAAAGACAAAACTCCCTTTAAAGGTTAAAGGAAGGAAGTGACAGAGATTATGGTTTTCATGCCCTGTTAAAATCTGTGCTGCTCAGTTGAGAAGCAGGAACAAAATGTTAACTCTTTGTTTTTCTTGCAAGGAGGAGACATTGAAAAGGAATCTGAGAGGTCAAGGCCTGGCAAAATGCATCTACAAGAAGAGAGGAGTGCCTTGTGTTGCCCCATTACTTCTCACCCACAGAATTCCCAGTACGTGCAAGACCCTGGAGAGCTCTGCTGAGTGTGGTGAGAGCTGAATCTTCTCGGCCTATCATAACCTGTGACTACATTGGGTCAATTTGCAATTAAATAAAATAGCTAATGCTGATATTCAGCATGGAGAAGACAAGGACTTTTTGGAGTGATTCCAGAGGAGGCCATGAGGATGCTGTGAGTGCCCTGGAGATAGGCTGAGAAAGTTTGTGGTGTTCTGTTGTCTTTTATATTACAACAGTTCTATTATCATT
>NW_005059666.1:0-1503 GCF_000277835.1 Geospiza fortis
AAAATATCTTTCAGTATCTAATTCAAAAATTGCCCAAGAACCTGCAGGCTATGTCTGATTAAAATAAAGAGAAGGCATGAAAAAGTTTGTGGCAAAAAGCATGACAATAGTCTTCTTGTCTCTTTTATATGATATTTTTAGTATGTGGCTACAAAATACCAGGTTAGGTACCATGAGGGAGGGTGGATATGCAGCCTGACTTCTAGCAATTTTTTCATGGGATTTAGAAATTTGTCATCTTTTTCCTTGACTTTTTGTCTGTTTGCATCTTCTACAATAGCAAGCAGGAGGAGGAGAAACTTACAGCAAACAATTTTCAGTAGGACCAATTACTGAAACCAATTATGGTAGATCGTGTTCTAAACTACCTGGAGGATTTAATTAATTCCACAGCTGCTGATGCTTTTGTACCTGCTGGAATGCACTTACCTGGTGTTTCTCCAGGGAACATTGGCAGGTCCCCAGCTTGTATTAAAGGCTTGTTTATCTCGGGCTCTTCTTTTGCTGGTAGAGTTTCAGGTTCAGTTGGATGAGGTTCTTCTACAGCCTCAGTGACCTCCTGGAAATATATTGTTGGCTTGGATGTCCCATTAGACACAAGATACATTTCTTCTATTGTGTCCTTTTTATCCCTTGTTGTGGTCTCTTTGGTAACTGTAGTCACCTCTTCTTTGGCAGTACCAGGGGCCTTTTCAGTGACACCTTCCATTTCTTTTTCAGGTGTGGTGCTCATTTCTTTAATGGTTGTTTCCTCTTTTTTACCAGCTGTTGTCATCTCCACAATAATACAAGAAGCACCTGGGCTCTCTTTGTCTGCTGCTGGCCCAGCCTGCTCAGTGTCTGTAGTTGTCTCTTTTTCATTTGGTGTTACAGCCTCACTGGGCTTAGGAGTTGAATCTTCCTCAATGGTTGTTACCAGCACAGTGTGACTGGGCAAGGGAGCTGTGGCTGCTGTTGTTGCAGTCTTGGTGTCTGTAGAAGTTGTTTCTGATTCAGCTGCTGCAGTGACAGGTTCCTTGGCCGTAGGAGCTGTGTTTGGAATGTCATCCACACCTTTAGGAGAATCACCTGGTTTAGCTGTTGTCACCATAGCTGCAGTAACTGTGTCTTTCCCGGTTGCAGCTGTGAAAATGTCTTTAAGCAGAGTAGTTCTGTCTTTCTTTGGTGTTGTTGTCTCCTTGATCTCCATTGTGGTATCTGAAAGCATTGTCCCTGCCCCAGTTGTGGGGGAGTCCTTCCCAACTGTTGTGGGTGCAGCACTACTTGAAGAAGCCGTGGCTTTACTGGCCTCAGGGGCTGCAGGGGTGGTTGGGGAGTGAGCATCCTCGGCTTCAGAGGTGGTGGGAGAGTCTGCCTTGGTTGTAGGTTCATCTGGGGTTGTTTCTTCAGGTTTAGGAGTAGTGGGAGAGTCTGCCTTGGTTGTTGGCTCTTCTGGGGTTGTTTCTTCAGGTTTTGGGGTAGTAGGAGAGTCTGCCATTGTTGGCTCCTCTGGGGTTGTCTCCT
>NW_005059667.1:0-1503 GCF_000277835.1 Geospiza fortis
AAAAAAAAATCTTTTTTATTCTGTTCTCTTATATGGGGTCTGGGTTATCCTTCAGAGAATAGAAAATTTGGCAGAAAATAGAGTCTTAGAGTAAAGAGAGAAGGAAGGCATTAAGAGAGAGGATCATAAGAGGAGATTAAACAGAATGTACCTTCACAAAATATTAATGTAAACTGCATCACATGAAAGTAAAGCGGCCTTTGAGTATAAGCACTTTAACCCTTGATTTCAAATAGTTGTCTTCTTTTGAAATTCTCTTAAATGGGGAAGAAAACCCTAAACATATTTGGTAAGATGACATGAAATACCTTTTCTTGTTTGTTTTTCTTTTGCTTTAATAATAATAATAATAATATCCAAAACTCTTCTGCTCATCTCCTGAAACAATATGGGAAACAAATAGTATTGCCAAGTCCATATTCAAAGTTTTACTTGTCTACTCTTTTTCAGTGTCTGCAGCAAATTAGGTAGAAGTTGGAGTCATCAAGCTTTTTAACAATAATCTTTGGTTCATCTCCAAAAAAAGTCTGTACTATACTACCACAAGACAAGGATTTATGTGGCTAATACAGCGTATGATTAAATAATCACAGGCAGTATTGTAATGCAAATACAAAAAGACACAAAAGGGGGTTGGTTATTCATGATCACAGAATCTCAGCCTGGTACAAAGATCTTAGTTGTTAATACGTCCAAGAATGGGATACATATCTTCTCAGGCAGCAGTATCTTAGCACTCTGGCCTTTTCAAAGAAGAAAAAGTTATGACAAAGCAGTATGCATTTATGAATATTTGTCATCAAGATTTTAAAAACCTATAATTTAAAATGCATCCCTTAGAACAAACTGGATCGCATTTCTTTGGTGAGTCTCTTCATCTATGCATAGGTGCAAGCATATATAATAAACTGGCTAGAGTCACAGCTATACAACTTGCCTAAAAGATGTTTTTTTCCAAACCAGTTTCAGCTACATTTTTCTAGTCTTCCTACCACAACCAACTCAATCAGGCTAAAGACAGGTAAAGTTTTCGTAAAAAAAAGTTATGCCTCTGAAACTACCACTAAAATGGCACCTTGTCCTAAGGCTGGCTGCACAGTAGTGTGATGTTGTACCAAAGACATAAGAGCTTTAATCAGTGTACCTTTGCAGAAAAAATGCAGCATAAAAAGAATAACCTGTTTTTAACAGGAACTGTCCTGGGATATTATGCAGTATTTTATGTAAGTGACAGATAAGTAGAGTCTTAATTTAATTACCCATTCCATGCTAGAAACAGGAACATCAAAAGCTACACAAATCCTTATGACCCAAATCTAGCCTCACATATGGATATCTTCAATTAAAACTACATGAACTACACTATGGAAATCTAAGGGAGTCCCAAGAGTCAGTTAATTGAATTACCAGTTGCATAATAGTTACCATTGCTAATGCCCTCCCTTCTGCTTTTCTCTGCTGCTGTAAAGTGCATAAACAGCCACTGCCATCTGTGCTGGCTTT
>NW_005059668.1:0-1503 GCF_000277835.1 Geospiza fortis
TGTGCTGGTGGCTCATTTGATAAATAACTTGGACTGGCTTTTCAGAGGACTCAAGCACCAAACAGAGCTGTAAACTCAACTCAAAGAGAAGAGAAAGCTTGTGACTTGTATTGAAGGGCTAAGGATCCAGTAATCCACAACTTCCTGTAGGAAAATAAGGCCCAAAGATACGATTCTATTGAGCAGTAGTTAAATAGAATCAGTCACAGAAAGAAAGTCTTGCTTGGAGAACTGAGCCTGGGATGCAGAAAGGCAGAGTGCAGATCTGATCATGCCTCTCTGGAGAGCTCAACTCTTGATCTCACAATGCACCTCCTGAATTCTCCCACCCTCCTCAGGGAGACTGGGGACACACTTAAATAACCTCCCAGATTGGAGCCAGAATGCACAGACCTGGGTAATGAAGCCCAGAAATTGACTTTAATACTAACCTGGCTCAGCATGTCAATTTTCTGTGTGTTAACAGTAAAAGACATGATGTGAAAATATGTGCCTGTGTTGTATCTGCCTGTGAGAATTCCTTATACATCTGTGAACTTGAAAACCAGGGTTTTTCAAATAGCTGCAGAATCCTGGCAGTACAAGTTTTGTACATATAGCTCACCTGGTGCTTATTCTCTGTTTGAAAGAAATAAAAATTTCAGGGAGATATTAATTTCATTGAAATCCAAATATTTCTTGCAAACTAGAAATCCTTTTGATCAGGCCTATCAGGCACGTGGTAGAATTGATTCAAGTAATGCAGCAGTGACCTCTGCTGCACAGCTGATGCTAGTTCATGGCTAAATTAAACCCACTGTTAGTACTCTTTCAGATAAGTTAAAACTGTAATTTTTTTCAAAAACAATCATACTTACCTCAAGTTAAGAACATTCCTCTTTTTCCTGATAAAGAGGAGGGCTTCAAACCCTAGAAGATTATTTTTGACGTTACTGGCATAAGGATACCACAATTTATTTTGAAAGTTTTCACTGGTTATCGAGGATAGTATCAGCATTAAATGAACCCTGAACTACCCTCATAAAAATATTTCTGTTAATTTTACTGGGAAGCAACCTAAGGCACAAATCCTGCTGTGCCCACAGTCACAGCCAAAGTCTATGGCTGAGGCATCATTTTCTGGGCACATAATGATTTCAAGCCCCATTCTTTAACCACAGGATGACACTTTCCCTTTCCTGAGCCAGATCAGAAGAATATCAACCACCTGTAAAAAGCAGAATGGCTGTACATTATGCTCTACACTATCCATGTGGCAAGGAAAGCAACACAAACTGGAAAAACAGGAGGCTTGTTTTCAGCTTGTGACTCTACTTGACCATGTAAGAACACAAATGTCCTAAAGCATCTTCACAAAGTCCTGAGCAACCAGAGATTCTGCTAAGTCAGCAGAGGCAACAAGGAAAATGTTCCTTCTCCTTCCCTCCCATGACTAAACCTTCTCTTTCCATTCAGTCCTCCAAGGCACTGGGTATTTCATGATGAGGAATTTGAGTCTGGCCC
>NW_005059669.1:0-1502 GCF_000277835.1 Geospiza fortis
GTGGCCTCTAAGGCAGACATCCAATCTTGAAGCAGAAACATATTCAAAATGCTGCCATGTGAAGAAAGGAGTGTGTATGCTACACAACAAGGATTATTGTTTCCTATTCTATATTCCCACATGTAAGAACAGAGACAGCAAATAAATCTCATTTTCAGGTTATCATCATGGATTAAAGAGAGAAATGCAATCTTATGGACCATCTTTCTAACTAAGAACTCCTGTAGAGCTAGTTAAGAAATACATTTAAAATTTAAAATAGAATAAACACATTTAATTTCAATGAGTTTGTTGGCATGCATGTTGTATGTGGCGATAATGAAAGATTCACTGAATGCACTTGCTTAGGTCAGTGAAAAGAAGAAAGAATCAGCATTATTACTACATAAGAACTAGTGTTCACCTTATGATTTGAAACTGAAGGTAAAGTTGAAAGTGAGGAGTCCTTTTAGGGCGTGGTTCACAAGTCACAACACAGGCAGCCAAGTTATAGTTTAGACCCCCTTCAAATGACATGCCTGAATTTACGTGCAAGACCATGATCTCTGGACATATGACTAATGTCCATTAAGCGATTAGACTGTAAACATCTCTTGAGGCATTAATCTCAACGTTTCTTCTCAGAGGCAGTGTCTCTCCAGACATCATCTTACTACATCCCTTCTTGTCTTCAAATGCAGTTTCAAACCTCCTTCACTCTATTTCCCCCAGAACTTCTTCCTCAGAACACATTAAAGCATATTCCAGCAGTTTAACTGGACTCCCCATTTTACCCCCTTGCAAGTCTCTACACCTTTTCTATGCTTCATGCATCCTTACGCAAGTTTGCTCTGCAGCAGCTTATCACATCAGCCCCACTATGCCAATATAATGGAGATATACCAGAGACACAAAATGTTTCCATCATTTTATTTGTCTCACTTTTATCATATTCTTTTATGTACACTGATGTGGCACAGGGAGCATTATGCTTATGATCAGCTTCTATGACAAACCAACTGATTGAGTTGCCTCAGTTCCAGCTTCCCATTCACTCTTCAGCTACTCTTTGTCTTACCAAAAATAAAAATAAGGTTTAACAGAGTGAGAGTGAGAGTCAGATCCAGATGCTTGGGAAGGAGTCATACCCAGATGTTTTGTCTCATGACAGGCCTGGGTCAGGTGTGCAGGGTGTTGTAGGTCTCAGGTGCCTTGCACATCTGAACAAGGCACAGAGCCTGACTGCAGGGTGAGAGCCTCTGGGCAGAGGAGAAACAGGGTGGAGGTGACCTGCTGGCTAATGCAGCCCCTGAGCAGATGAGGAACAGTCCTTCAGGTCAAGGGGAAAAAAAAGGAAGACAAAAATAAATAAATTACCTCCACCTATAGTAAACTGAAAAAACCTCATATACATTCACCTTCACTAGGAAAACAAGAGAATCCACAGCTATCTGCGTTTCTTGAATTTACGGTAAAGTCTCATTATATTTTGCTCTGGCTAAAATGAACAAAAAAAAAAAAAA
>NW_005059670.1:0-1502 GCF_000277835.1 Geospiza fortis
TGCCCTGAACCTTCTGGGTCTTCGAACACACTCGTGATCCTGTCTTAAAGGAGTTACGCATGCCACCTAACTTTAGCACAGAGCTAGATGTCTCTGGAAGCATGCTTTGTAGGTCTGCTCTTATTTCCTGAGCCTTTTTATAGACTACATAGGAATGTAATACACAACCAGGAGTCAGGTCAGTTCTGCAACTTGGCCGTTAGAAGAGAAGGGGTGGATGCACGTGGGGGACCAAAAAGCCCAGCACAAGAATAAAACACCTAATCAAAAGCAGAGACTAAGCTTCACATGGTTTTAGTGTTCCATAGGCATTTCACTAGTTATGCAGCAGAGAGGAAATGGTTCGTGTTTCACAAAACTCTAGCAAGTCTTGTTTTTCACCTTTTCCTCCCCTCTGCCTCTTCCATCCAGTTAAAAAGTCTTTCAATCTGCTTTTGAAAAAACAAATTCTAACTCATGTTCAATTATATAGTTTTATAATAAACTGCTTAAAGAACTAAAGAGTATTTCAGGCTCTTGAGAGACTGTATTTTTTGATGTAAACAGTCACCATGATTACATAGCTCAGACCTCGTAGATGTGTCAAAATGAGGTCGCTCCCATGGCCTTGGATTTTAGAAGTTGTTTAGAAAAGTATAGCTAGAAGGGGTTTCTGGAGTGTTTTTACTACTTTTCAGTTCTGGTTTGCATCAGAGTTTTTAGGCTGCTGGGAGAGGGGAAAGAAAGGTCATGGTCCTTAAAAAAAGCAAACAGAACCCTTACACCCCCCTCCCCCCCAGCTGCACCACTAGTCTGTTTATTCAGGAAAATAATGCATCTGAGTATCTAGGAGAACATTCAACATCACCACAAAGTTTTTGCTGAAATGTTCTTCAGATTTTGAGAAACTAGGAAAAATATTATGGTATTTGATTGAAATACTGGTTGTTCAGGATCTTTGGAGGTCATCAGATCCCAACTTTCTGCTCAAAGCAGAACTGTCACATTGCTGGATTGCATCAGCCATGGCTTTGCCATGTCTTGAAGACTGCCAGAGATGAGGATTTGAAACCTCTCTGTGTAACCTGTCTGCAGGATTGGCCAGCCATGACCCTCTTAGTTTAGCCTAGGACATGGTTTGCATTACTCCCAGTGAGACTACACCTTCTCAGCTTTCTCAGCCTGACACCTGTTGTAATGTGCAGGCCCTTTTGACAGGGCTGACCATGGGATTGTTCCACCCCAAGTGCAGGACTCCACAGGTCTCCTTGTTGTAAAGTGTCTCTTGGCCCAGTCAGGTGTCTCAAGTTCTGCCTTTTCAGCCGCCTCCTGTGACTTAGTGTCGTTTGCAGGTTTGCTGTGGATGGAGCTGTGCCAGTGCCAAGGTTGTTGTTATTTGTTTGGATGTTGAGCATGGTGAGCCCTTGTGCCGACATCTGGGCTGCTGCTCTTGTTCCTGCCTGCCAGCTGAATTAAAACAGGTTGAGGAAAACTGAAGCTGAAGTAGCAGCACTCAGTGGCTG
>NW_005059671.1:0-1502 GCF_000277835.1 Geospiza fortis
GTACAAATGTTCACCAGAACATTTACAGAATTGCAAACCCACTTCATCCTTCAAAGGAGCAGTGGTGAAGCCACCACCTCGCTGCTGCAGCGAGAGGGGAGGAGTGGTCAGGAAGGCAGCATGGTGTGCCCATGGATTTGACACTGCAACCAGGGGCAGAAGGTGCTCCATTTCTACCAGGAGCTTGAGTAGATCCTTGGCTCCACCACCGAATTGCTTTGTTGGGTATATAACCAGCTTCGTGGAGAGACAGAAATAATACTGAAGTCTTCATAGTCTGCTACTGCTGTTCAACCCTGCTGCAGGGATTTTTCCTACTTACTTTCGAGAAAGAAACATTTTGGGATTAGAATAGCTCCAAAGCCTCTGTGAACACAAGGATTCTAACAAGTATTTCAGAAGCCAAATTCAACACTTAAGTAGTTCTAGGTTATCAAGATCCAAGTTCAAGCAGATGTCTAGTTGCAATAAATGATAATGCTAATGACTCATTAAAAACACTGTAGTATAACCCATGATGGGTTTTGCGTCTTGATAGTAGAAATGTATGCTATTATTGCCGAGAGAAGAAGTGTTTTCAAATTAAACTGTACTGTGTCCATCAAAGCTCTTGTAGAAAAACATAACCACTTCCACTGAAGTAATAGGATCTAGAGATGGATATGGAGACAATACACAGATCTGAGTGTTGAAATTTAGAGATTAATCCAGCAAGGCTCCGAGACTGCCTTCTTTCTTTGTCACCTGGTAGCAGCTTCTGATAGCCCCCAGAATGTTTCTTCTCAAACAGAAAAATAATCGCCTTTGTCCCTGCCTTCTAACATTAAATGCCCCGCTTTTCCTCCAGCATGTGGGCTCACCAAATTAACACTTTCCCTCCATTCCTTGTGGACAGAGCTAGGAACATATTATTGCTAATGTGAGGTTTGTATCAACATCTATTATTTCTAATGTGATGTTTGTATCAAATTATGCAAGAAAAAAGACAACTGGGAATTATTTTTGTTCCACTGCAGAGGATGCATGCAAGCGTAGCATTACAGCGCTCACCATGCAATTGTGATAGCATGTGATGGCAATATTTCCAAATTGTATATTCCACAATGAAAGGTCAGCAAGTAACCACTCAGACAGACACAGTGTCAGACTCCCTTTCTACCTGACATGCAATCTTCCCAGAAAATGAAGACGGAAATTCCTGAGTACATTTGTAAAACATAGATGGAGGTGTGCATACAAAACCAATTAAGGAAAGAATTGCTTTTTGCTGCTTTCTTCCTAGTGCACTCTTTTCGAAATTAACCTCCATATACTAATTAACCTCTGTGTGACTTTATGTAAATTAGATGGCATTCTTTGCCGTATTGCTGTGGTAGTGTAAGTCAAAGTACTTTAAAGGTAGCCAACAAAGTTTCTTTTCAATGTGTTACACTGTAAAGATGCTGGAATGATCAGGCTCTTTTGGAATGAGAGATAGGCAAGAAGGACAGATAGATGAGGAA
>NW_005059672.1:0-1502 GCF_000277835.1 Geospiza fortis
TGCTCACAGTTGACCTGAGTTGAGATACAGGAAATGTAAAGGCCTTTCAAAAGTAATTACTCTGCTGATTACCTACGGATCTCACGGACTCTAATCTTTTAGGCAGTGATCTAACCCCGCTGAAGTGTTTTGCTGCCTTTGCTGAATGGGGTTAACTGGAGCAGATGTTTTGTGCATCCTCTGAACTGAACACTTAATTATACATGCCGATAAAACATATGCTAAAAACTAGATTCCACATGCTAATTTATCTTTTTAACAATGAAATAAGGGTTTGCCAGGAGCTCAAATACTATGATAATGGATTTTTAAATTATTCCAAATTAATGTGCTAGATAGCTTGCAGGGGAAAAGTAGTTCACTAATAAATTTGTTACAATATTAAGAAATAACTAAAGCACAGTGAGTGTTACATACACAGTTACAGATTGCTTTTCCCCTCGTGTTTATAGTCTTTAAAACTGCCAAACTCCACTAATGTGGCTTTATGGCCTCCTATTTATAAACACATTCCTGTTTGTCAAAAGGAGAGGTGGAATTCACAAGGGTTTTACCAGGATAGCACTGTGCTGAGAAAAATAAAAGATGAGTTGCATATTCTGAAAAAATAATCCTGACACCTAGAGGTGCTCAGCAAAAATGCTAGAAACCACACAAACCCAACTCATCTCAAAAAGGGAAGGCAAATTCAACGTGCCAGTGATTTTTCCAAGGAAATCTCATGCAATATTTGAATTAGCATTACACTATCAAATAAACAAAAATTACAGAACACGCCAGCCACTCTTGTAAAGCTTTGTGTATATTTTGTGTCTATGTCGGAGGAAATTTACAATAAATAAACTACATTTGTATATATCAGCTGCCATGAAATACTTTCCTTGTCAATTCCATTCATTCGGATATATGTAAAAACGTATCATTTATTTATTCTAGATTATGGGGACAGCAGCAAAGATAATAAAAGTAATATAAGTATACTGGATTAAAAAAAATACCAGAGGTCTTAAAAATCAGAGCGAACCCATAAGCTTGGTATTTATAGACACATGTAAAACTTGTATGTTCTTTGAAAGTCAGTTTTCAAACAAGTTTTTTTCACTGATGTTTGGACAGACTTTTGAGATCGTGGAGAACTATTCTAAATGCAAGGCTTCCAGAACAACTTTTGCTTTCATTGCTGCACTCTAGTGAATGCAGGTCAGTTTGGATGAAGAATGAAAAATCACGGTCATGAGGCACATTGAAGGAAAGCCCCTTAGACCACAGCCCGTAGTACCTGAGAGCTGTTTGGTTACACCCTCTTGCTGTAAAAGCCTCTGTATCAACCCAAACTGGAGGCATTTGAACAGTTTATATAAGTATCTACGTGCCTTTTTTCACTTTGTCTGTGGAGAGAGCATCACTAGCTGACGGCACCTCCTGGGATTTTACCGATGCAGCAGGGTCCCTGAGCCGGGCACAGTGGCTGTGTCACCCACAGCAGGACAGCTCGGGAGTGA
>NW_005059673.1:0-1502 GCF_000277835.1 Geospiza fortis
TTTATTACTGTCTCCATGTTTATAGGGAAGTTTCAATCAACAGAAACATAAATGCTTCTTAACACTTAATCACTGAATTGGAGTAATTTAATCCAGATGCCTGCCCTACATAAACTGGCTCTGTTATTTGCATGACACAGCACAGAGACTTTTTACAAAGTCTCACTAGAACTTGGTATTCAGAAATTGCCAGACCTGCAAAAACCCACACTTTTTACTCCTTTGTGTGACCTTGCTTTTCTTGTATGCCACTGACAGAGTGGTTTGGGACAACTAATCCAGTCTGGAGGCCCTGAAGGGCTCTGCACATTACCATATTCCCTCTATGTAATTTACAGTAAGATGAGCAGATAGCATTTGATCCCATGAGTTATGCAGCATTTAAATCTGCTGTCCAAAACCAGTTCAGCTCGTTTATGTGGATGTGATGGGCCATGCAAAGCCCGGACTGTCCCTGGGCAAACATAGTGCAGGACCTTTCCTGTAGGCTAAGAACTGCTTTTTATTCATTGTACAACATGTGTCAAAAGTCAGTTAAAAGTGGGAAAAAAGAGAAAGCCTCCAGCTCTAATTAATCACTTGGGAAGTGTTGCAGAAGGTGAAAAGTGACACATCATGATACAGTTAGAGAACTTTCTTTGAATATTGGTAATAGAGAGACTCACAGCCCCAGGCGTTATCAGCTGGTCAGTGAAGGTGTCTTTGGTAAAAATCAGTCTTCCTAAATAAACTGGAAGATATTGATCAGAATTTTCTAACAGAAGGGGAGGTCTAAATATGGATGAGATTTCTTTCTCTGTCTGTATTCTGCTTGTCCATCCTTAGATAAACTTACCTTGTAACTGTTGTAACACTGAGAACTTTATCAGTGCCACATTAACAAACACTGGCAAGAATATCCCAGCACAGCTATGCCATGGAAAAATTTTCCTTTTTTTAGTGTATTTAATTTCATTTGTATCGTATGACCTATTACTACAGCAACAAGATCCAAGATCAGGCATGATTTCACTCTCCATACTCCCTCCTATGAGGAATAGATGGAGTAGGAATTCCAGTTGCTGCTTCTCAGCAGGTCACAGAGGGGACTAGATTTTACCTTGATGGTGAGAAAAGGATCCTGGAGCACAATATCCTTCTCAACCAGAAGTGAGGCTCCCCGTTTCATCTGGCACACCGCAGTCACGAGGATCTTCCTGTCATCCATCAGAGAGTTTTTGTACTGGGAGTAGGAGATCTTGAAAGAAATCTCTTTCACTGTAATGAAACAGAAACAAAATCTCCCTCTCTTCTTTTGTCTGAGTATCAGCTATCTGTAAGATACCTGTGTTTTAAGGAGTAATTCTCTTACTACCCTGGGGCTGCACATTTGTGAGTGTTGACACCAACAGGCAGGAATGATGCTCATGGGTGACTTCTGCTTACATTTACATAAAGCACTAAATGATCAGGTACAGTTTGGTACCTGGACAGATCTGAGGATGGATGGATGGATGGATGGA
>NW_005059674.1:0-1502 GCF_000277835.1 Geospiza fortis
TGTGAACAACTTGCTTTCATAAATAGCACTGATAGAAAGAAAAGGGAGTTAGGAAGGAATTTGAGTGCAGAGTACAGTGCAATAGTTTTTCAAGGTCAATGTAATTCCTCTTTCTAAACATGTTTGTTGCACAAACTGGAATAGGAATATCAGAGGTTTGTATTCCCATCTGTTTGCTTAAAACCAGGTCTGTGCTCCAGCATGAACAGGCAAAGCTCTGATGAGCTAGAAGTACTTTGGTTCACGATGCACCCTCTAACAATGCCATAGTATGCTGATTTCCTCATGATAATTGTTAAGGCTTTTATAAGTTTTAATAGTCATTACATGGTCACAAGCTGATTTTACGAAACTTTGTTCATTAGCCTCAGAAAGCACTGCAGCACAAGTAAGAATTTCTAATTGAGTTTAGTAATAGGCTGAAAAGGTAGTTATCACACAAAGCAAATACAAAAGCAATGTAAAGAATTTTATTTTGTTTAGAATTGAAATCTGGCAGCAGTTTTGTCCTGAGTCTTAAAGAAATGTATAGTGAGCATTTAAATCAGCGTACTCATGAACCGCTGAGATCAAAAGTTAGCAGTGGCAGTATTTGTGAAATATGAGTGACCTTTGTGAGTCTGTTTCAAGGCTCAGGTACTCTAGAATTGATTGAGCTTACTCCAAGAATTTGTGGACAGAGCTGAATAGGGCAATAGGTGCCTTGGAATAAGACTTATCAGTGCCTAACTAAAAAACTGTGCCAGCTAGTTACTAACCCCTGAGTTTTACCAGTAGAGTAACCTTCAGAGTTAGAAATCTAGGTTAATTTACCTAGATGCAAGTGTCTACGAGTATGCAAATGGCTAAGCCTCTTTAACAGTGTAAGCCTGGGGTACCAGCTCAAATATTAAACCATATTCAGCTAATGATGTTTAGGCCTCCTAGAGTACCTAAGATGTCTGCACAGGCCTGACAGGTATAACAGAGGAGTTGAGGTCTACGGGACTAATAGCAACTGGCCAGGAAAGCTATCAGAGCACCTCAAATGCATCTGTCTAGATAAATAAACTGAGCTGTTAGTCAGCAAGGCTCAGTTAACTCAGTGTAAAGGAAACATCTCATTTGGTAAACCAAAGAGCACTCTAGACTCACCTGCCCATGTTGACTAGGCTTTGAATTAATATGGTGGGAAGCCAGTCTTCCACCTCACATGCAGACAGATACTTTTAGACATCTAAATGCAGGTCTCTGGATGTGGAACTGAACCAGACCTAAAGATCTATAAAATTTTTGTTTTTTTGGAGACAGCTTAGTAAATTAGCAGGGCAGAAAAGTCTAAACCCTACATGTGCCAAACCTTATCAAGGCACAATATTCTTTCCGAATTCTCTGATGAGCAAACTCTCACAGGCCCACTCATCTGCCTGTGGAACGGGACCCAGTATGCAGTGACAGCTGGCTTTGTTCAAAGAACAGTTGAAGAAAAATATGTGCTGCTACTACTACCACTACTACTACTA
>NW_005059675.1:0-1502 GCF_000277835.1 Geospiza fortis
TATTTATTTATTTATTTATTTTCATTAAGTGGCTTTGTTGTTCACTGATTTCAGTTGTCAACTATTCTAAATTCTGCTTAAGGTCCCATTTGCATAAAACAGACAGAGTGAAGGAATGCCTTTTACATCTGCCCATCACTATCAATCTGCTTTTCCTTCTCCCCAAAAGAAGATAGATGATATCCAGGGCATAGTGTTAGATGGGTTGTTGTGCTGACTTGGAGTAGTTACAAGATTTCACAGTAAACCCCCTGCACATGAGAGTTCTTGTCTATAGCTGCCTCTGTTATCATGCAAGCTGGACAAACCCCTTTTTCTGTTTTCTTCAAGAGATGCAAAAAGCCTTGCTATTCCTTTCTGGTAGAGCCATACTTCTCCCTTCTTCATCCAACAACAGGCTAGCCAATTTCTTCATTTTCTCCTCACATTTCCCCCAGAAACAACCAAAGCTACACTAGCATGTAAAGAGAGTGCAGGTGACAATAGACTGAATCCAGAGGTTAGATCCTCATCAGCTCCTTAAGGTGTATATTCTGTCCTTTCCCTTAAAAAGTTTAATTCTAGAGGTTGGAGACTGCTGACATAAAGAGGTGTTTGGGAGGTGGCCTGTGCCTTTCCCTCAGCACCCCATAAGCCTGAGGAAGTGCATCTCTTCTACTGTAAAAGTACTACTGAGTCAATGTCTTGATATCCTTTCCACTGACTGACAACATTTCTCATCTCTCCTTGTTTTCTGCTGCTCTCCTCCAGCTTAGAAGTGGCTTGTGCTCCAGAGCTGATTTGAAGCAGCCTTTTATTTTGTTTCACAAGAAACTCATCCTGTCTAAGGTAAGCTCTTCCAGCAGTCCCAGAGCTCAGGGAGAGATTAATGCTTTTTGGGTGATACTGTATGGCTGTTGAACATTCAGAAACACATCTAAGGATTGGCTTTGCTATCTTTGCTGAAGAAACTGAAGAGTGCAGGGGAGAAGCAAACTGGGGTCACACCAGGATGGCCTGACACAACACAGTGCTTGGAAAGAGGCACAGTGCTGTACTAGAGAGTGTGTTACAAGAGTCAAGTGCTGCTATTTATGTTTCTCACAACCAGTAGTTTAAAATCACACAGCCCATCTTGTTTCATTTTGTGCCTGTCAATCTGAGGAAAGCATTCTCTGGATGAAAATGTAAGTAGGTATGCAAGTCCTAATCACAGGTCATCCAAGTATTACATCAAAATAAAAATTCATTATTATTAGCTATTACATGTATTATGCTAAATCATTGCACAGAATGAGATCCTCTTGAAATGTACATTTTACATCTCTAGATAAAAGCACTAATCCTAAGAATGTTTAGGTCAACAAAACAAAGAGGAAGGAAGCATGGACTGTTCTCTTTTACAGGACTAGAAAGATGGATTCTTCTTGCCTATAAAAGAGAAAGGATAGATGGCTTACATCAGCAAAGAAAGCATTTGAGGGAAAGGAGACAGATCCTGATTGCCCAGATGCTGGTATACT
>NW_005059676.1:0-1502 GCF_000277835.1 Geospiza fortis
AAAAAAAAAGTCAAATTTAATTCCAGATGAGCAACTTCTCATAGCCTAAAATTTTATTTAAATTAAGTAACTGATAGTTGCATTCTGAGCCAGTTGGCCTCTTGTGGGTGACCTAAGTGTTGAGTTGCAGATTTACTGCATGCAAGTGTGCCAAAAGCAAGTTTGACCAAACTTGCAGCCATATATGATGAGTTTTAGTAGCTCTGTGTTAAAAGCTGTTTTTCAGATATGACATTGCAGAACATTAGCAGTCTAGAAGATTGTGGGAAGTTAAATCTGTGCATTTCTGTCAGCTGCACGTTATATTTCAGTGAGAATTCAATGGCAAGGTTAAATACTCCAAAAGATACATTGAGCATTGTCAGTGGTTCAAAGCTTTTGAAAATTCCTGCCCTGTAGCTCTGAAAGAAATAGATCTGTATGCTTAATTTATCATCATAATATCAACTATATAAATAAAATATCTGATTTTTTGTCATAACATCTGTAAATTATCACCAAGGCAGCTACTGTCCACCAAGACCTTATGCCTGTCACAGTCTTTTAACAGGTGTAACCTGAGAATCCAATGGTAATGTCTTTGATGGGTTTCAATTAGAAATACACAGAAACATAGGTTGCTGTAGAAAATAAAGCATTTTGAGGAATCCATGAGGATGGTAAATAAATTTTCACTAAGTTGCATCAGGAAATTTGCTTTATACTTCTAATCACTTTCGAGACTATGAAGTTTCTCATTTATGTAATTCTGTGGAGTTGAGAGTTTTCTTTGTGGCTACTGAAAAGGTGATTCCAGAATATATTACATTTGGATAATTGCATGCCTTTTAATCATGAGGTATTTATGATACTCTTATTTAGGCTACGATATTTTGATACGGTATGCTAGGTATGTAGCATGTGGGTTTAGGAGCAAGATTCAATTTGTTCAAGCACAGTTTATTACCATTAACAATAAATGCATCATTTAAGTTCTTCATAACTTAGTAAGTTTCATGTGAAAAACACTGCTTGTCATTGAAAGCAGTTCTTTATTTTTCTGATGATATAGAAAACCTGTTGGTTAGGAGCAAAAATCTGGATAAAGGTCTGTCTTTAAATCAGTGCTGATAAAAAATAAATTAGAAATCATGACTTTTAGTCATGTTCTTTTAGTTGTTTAGGAGGTTTATGTTACCAAAACCAGAAGATAGAGGTGGCAACTGGCAACATGGCAACTTTCTTAATCTTTTTTTGCTTAAGTAAAAGTAACGGGAATAGATATAAAGATTTCTCGAGTATCTTCTATGTTCCCTTCCTTCAGTAAAGCTGAATAGAATCTGCTTATGACTACTGACTCCTGGGTCATTTTTGCATATTATGAATGTTAGACATGTGAGTATAGGTTTGAAAACATAAGAGACATGGTGAACATGACAACTCTTAATCTAGAGTGATATTCGTTGAAAATATAGTTTATTATACAACAGAAACATATTTTGTTATACAAAGTCAAAATAGTT
>NW_005059677.1:0-1502 GCF_000277835.1 Geospiza fortis
CCACACTGCTTTGGATGCAGCCCAGGAAATTGCTTTTCTGAGCTGTGAGCACCCACTGTCAGCTCATGTTCAGCCTCTCATCCACTATACAAAATGTCATGCTCAGAGAAAATCATTACTGTGTTAAAAGTACATTTCCCTCCAAGTTTTGTGTTTTCCATTTTCCTCCAGTTTTCAGGGTCCTGAAGGCATAGCAGCCTTCCTCTTTTCAAAAGGCTCTTCCTAGCTGCAGAGGCTAAGTCTTATTTTTGTCAAGCTGGAAGTGAGGGGTGCTTGGAGAAAAGTGAAACTCCCTTGATACAGCCACATGTCATGCCTCCTAAGTGCAGCCCATGCCTCATGTTCCAGCAGCCCAATGCCACCAGCTGTTTCCTGGCTGGCATATCTCTCCTGCCAAAGCTCAATGCTGACAGTCAGTGGCTGTCCTGAGGCACTTCATTATCCCTGTGTCCTGCCACCTACAGCAACCCACACTCTGCTCCGATTTGCAAATTTCAGTTGTCCATGCCCACACCACAGAGACTTGTTGCATCTTGTCCACTGCTCATTTTCACTTGGCTGGCAGACAGAGCCTGATTCTTCACCCTCATGCCTGCTTGGTTTGTGATCTCCTTCCATTTCCTGAAATCTCTAGGCTGTCTCTCATATAACTGCTGAATTGAATTACCTTTCCTAGAAAGATCTTGGCCACATGTCCTTTCTCAGATTTTTTCTCAGAAAAGAATAGCTGCTTGGGAGAAAGCTGATAGACTGACTGCTGCAGATCCTGTTTCTCATAACACTTACAGCCCAGGGCAGGAGGCACACAATGAACCCTTTACCACCCAGGAGCTCTTGGGCTGCACTCATGCCAAGTCTCAGTCCTGAGTTAGTAATGGTCCACATGCATTATTTCTTTTGGTTGTTTCTTAAGTGTGGCTGCCAGTCATGAACATGTGAAGACAATTAAGTTCTCAACTCGAAAAAGAGGCTGTGCATTGAGGTCTGTACTCCATAGCACTTCTCTAGGCAGCATTTCCCTCATAATGGATGAACAGCTTGTTTATAATTAATCTGAGCCCAGGGACATCCCTTAGCTTGATTTTCTGTATGCCTTCTTCCTATTCAATCAGCAGCAAGGCAAGAACAAGCAATAGTTGTGTGGAAAATGTGCTAAAGAGTATCTGTATCAAGTTCAAGCAGTACAAACAGAGCTTGGGTGAGGAAGGGGATATTTTAACTGAACAGAGCCCCTAAGAATCAGAGACACCTCTAGATGGAGATCCTTCTGGTGAGGGACATTCACTGGACCATGGCCCCATTTAAACATTGGTGGTCATCTTAAAGAGTTGTGGAAGCATCCCAGCAGCTGCAGGAGTTGGTGAGGAAGTCCTGCAGCTGGGTTAGACTATAAAGTTTCCTTTTTTTTCTGTGCATCTTTCTAGAAATGCAGCAACTCCACCACTGCTTTTTGAACCATGGAAGTCAAGTCTGTCTTTCCTTTTCCTTCATTTTCTCTGGTG
>NW_005059678.1:0-1501 GCF_000277835.1 Geospiza fortis
TACGTCTCTTCCTTCATCCCAAAAACCTTTGTGACCACCGTCACAATATTTGGCAGGACCTGGTGGCTCTTTGGGCTCCCCTGTGGGGTTGTTGGGCTTTGCAGAGCACAAGGAATTTCCTGTAGCCTTCAACGCCCCAAATCCGCGTTGTTCTGTTTCTGCTCTTGATTGCAATGGAAGAAGTCAGAGAAGGGAAGGGGAGATTTTGGAATGCTTTGCCTCATCTCTGGATGGCTTTTGTTTCAGAGCTCTTTGAAAACTTGTTTGTGATGAGCACAGAGGGCACAGGAACACTGGAATCTGGGAATAGAGGGGGATTTGTCTGTGGGATGAACCCAGCCACATAATCCACACTGCAAGGCACCACAAGATATGAGGAGAAAGGGTCTTGTTTAGAGAAAAAAAGTGGAGTCTTTTATGATCAGCTAGCAACTGTAAGCAGTCATTATCATCGAGCACAGATCCTTTTCCCTGAAAAAGAAAGGAATTAGGATCTGATCCTGCACTGTTGAAATCAATGCAAGATTGACTATTCACTCAGCTGGAAGCATTGCTGGGCCTCACTTTGAAACGTTGGAGTGCTCAATAAACACTGACTTGGCAAATCTCTTCAAGACCCAAATTGCTTCTTTGCACCCATGGAATCATAAACCTAATTTCAGAGGGAGCATGCGTGTGACTGAGATTTATTTCAGCAGCAGCTTTCACTAAAAAAGACATGAAATGAGATATATTTATGATTAGAAAAGAGATTGTAAGGATGATACTTTGTTTTTTTCACATTACCTGCTTCATCAGTGCCTTCGAATCCAACTCGATAAAAATAATGTTCTACTATTTTAATTTCTTTTAAGCCTGTACAGCTGCAAGAAATCAGTCTGAGTAACACTCTGTGTCTCTGCAGTACAAACATTTCCATTCATTCCTGATTCTTGGCCCTTTTATTATGGAAGGTGGAAAAATTAATCTGATAACTCAAATTTAAAAACACATTACTCCATTTTTGGTAGTCATTTGACCTTGTAGTTTTTGTCTTGGATGCTAACCAACTTCATTGCAGAATTTACCACTGAAGGCTCCAGAATGCTGTTTTTACATCTGCTTTGCTAAATTTATCTTCATTTGAATCACAGGGAAGCCAAACAGCCTTGGCTGGGTAACATTTATGGGGCAATGTAAGAAGTCTGCACCTGGCTGTAGGACGGTGAACCTGCAAAGATGTTCAGAGACAGCTGATTATCATCATCTTCATCCTTTCACATGGCTGTGGGTCCCAAATTAGATTAAGAAACTTGTTTGCTCCCTGAAGCCTGAGCTCTTGGAGTCAGCGCTTTTTCAGAGCCATCTCTAGAGCAAATGCCTGGCACTGAACAAAGATTTCTGGAGTAAGGAGAGGTTTCCTGTCAGATTAGTCTTTTACCAGGTTTTTAGCTCCCAGAAAAGCTTGAGACTGAGCCTCAGAGCAGGTATTTCTGTGTCCAGGGCCAGGCTGGACAGGGCT
>NW_005059679.1:0-1501 GCF_000277835.1 Geospiza fortis
TGGATTCTAGCACAGAGAAACATCTTTCTTCAGTCCAAAAATCCTTTGCAGGAAAAAAGTATATCTGAATGGTTGAAATCACTTTAGCCATTCTCTCCCTTACGCTGTAAATACCTGTTCTTCCCAGAAAATGTCTCGATCAAAATTTGGAAAGGAAAAATCATTAGCAAATACAATTATTAAGCTTACTTATTAAAGCCCCTGTGATTGAAGAAAGACACAATACAGGTCCTCTTCACCATCTAATCCTTTCCTTCTGCATCCTTTCTAGGTCTTCTGAGCTTCCTCCCCATGGAAAGGATGTACATGGAGATTGGAAATTACTCATCCTGGAGTCTTCAGGGCACATTTGAAGACAAGAGAAAGACAGCAAACATGCTCTTGTATTCACTGAATTATGGGGTCATGCTAAGGGGTCATGCTGTGAGCAGCAGAAATACTATCCCTCCCACCTAACAAAACAAACAGATGAGGGCCACCTTTATATACAGTCCTGGATCTTTTTCTAAGACAGCAAACCAGCTAAACCAAAACATGAAAGTTGGTCTAAACTACTAAGAACACCTTCTTCAAGATCCAACCTACATTTCCTTGATTAATCCACTTTCAAATTCTGCCTTAAATTCAGTGTAAAATCCTAAAAGGGGTAAAACAGCCAGTTCCCACAGGCAAACCATCCACAAGGTACCATTCAACAAGGGAAATTGGCTGTACATGAGTGACTGGAGTACACTAAAGCTCGCTGCACGCATACACATAATCCCACAGTACTATGTAAGTGAACCAACAGGACCAAATGTTTTCTAACACAGTAACAGAAAATTGCATGGGAGTGAAATGTTTTGGATGAGGTTCTGCTAGAACAGCTCTGGATTTTATGTATGGTTAATACTGTCACCACATTCACTTCCTCAGTATATCCCTCTACCTCTTGCTCATAACAATCTTTTTCTTTCTGTTGGGAGGTAACGAAAGCAAAGTGCTGCCTTATTAAACACACTGATACATAGCTGATACAATGTTTTATTTTAGCCACAGAGGGAAGAATGAGATTTAAAAGTGGAATGTATCTCCAAAATGATAAAGAAGCAAGCCCTGCATTTTCCTCCCTCTCAACACTAGGTGCTTCCTTAAATCACAATTGGATGCAAATGTCAGTAAGCCTTGCCAAAAGCCACGGAAGAAACATCTCCTGAAACAGCTACGATGCAGGAAGGAACACCTATCACTGCTTGGGACCTGTCTACTTGCCACTGACTTGCATAATTGAGAGAGTAAGTTGCACAACTTCTAGAGCCATCCCTCTGCTGCCCACTTGAAGCCTTTTAGACTCCTGCTGGTTAACAGATGGTCCCTGCACGCTCCTTGGGCTGCTGACACACTCCTCTAGGTATATATACAGCCACTCTGGTGGGTACCTGCTAACATCATGTTTCTGCTGCCTAGGGCAGCAGTAACCACGAGCAGTAAGTTCAGTAAGCCCTGACATGTTTTAATGACA
>NW_005059680.1:0-1501 GCF_000277835.1 Geospiza fortis
AGTATAACATCAAATGGAGTTGACAGTTTAGAAGACAGTGACTCGACATTTGAACTGCCCATTTTTCATAAAGAAGGCTGGTATTTATGATATTCAGCCTACATACAGCCTTCAAACAACGAGCATTCTGAGGAAATCTACTCAATGGTAGATGGTTTCAATTTCTTATAAAATAGAAAAATATAAACAAGTTTAAGTTCTCTGTGACTACAAGAGTCTTAATAAATTTAAGTGCTAGTCATCAAACTCTAGTGCAGGTTTAGGTGCTTGTCAAAATTTCTAGTATTCCTTTCTAGCACCTTATTCTGATATTTTGGACATTTTGTAACATCATTAGGAGTCCATCCATGTGTATTGTACCAACACAGAACACATTTTGGTCTCTGCCATTAGCAGAGAGAAGATGGTTACTCTGTGCTGGTTGTGTCCAAAAATGCCTTGCCACTAGCATGTGTTTGTAATTACACCAGGTAGTGAGGAAAAGCTGTGTTACATTCTTGTTCTGGTGCAGCTCTTTACAGAGATTGACCAGTGTTGGGTAGCAATAAGATCTTAGTGAATGATGTTATGACCATGTAATTCTTACCTCTTCCCACTGGTGTATGTATCTTATCAGTCTTGAAAGGCGCAATAAACGTAACAGGCTGAGGATTTTTGTAAATCTCACAATACGAAGCGCTCTTGCTGTCTTGTAAACCTCTGAATCCATTCCTTTTTCTACAATGAGAAAGATATAATCCACTGGTATTGATGAGATGAAGTCAACCACAAACCAGCTTTTTAAGTAATTCATCTTAATGATTTTAGGGTCCAGTATTATTTCAGAGCTGTCTTCATTTACAGTCCCAGTTCTAAAATTCATTATCAAGTCCAATAGAAAAACAGTATCTGATGCCACATTGAAAATAATCCATGGTGTTGTTGTTTGTTCTGTGAAGAATGTGATTCCGACTGGTATAATGACAAGGTTTCCAGCCATCATTATGAGCATGATTAAGTCCCAGTAAAACCTAGGAAAAAAGGAAGAAAGAGAATGTTTGATGTAATGTGGTAAAATATTACAAAATAGTCTCCACCATGCCACCAACTTGACCAGCAGATTTTGTTATTACTGAATAAATTATTGTTGCTTTAACTCATTCAGCATATTCATAGTTAGCAAAGATACTGTAATTAACACATTTCATTATGTGCCTTCCTTCTCAATGGCCTAGCAGTCCATGGGATATCACACACTGAAAGGTGGGCATGTGTGGCACTGAGCAGATTTATTCAGACTCCTGTCAAAACCTCTTTGAGCTTTTATATAGATAAAAACAATGTCTTGTGCCAACCAGAAGTGCTTTATCAATGCAACAGTTTTCCTAAAATTTCTGTCCAAATGGAAAGCCAAATACTTAATAGATATATTAAATGTCAGTATCTCTTTTCAAATGTACTGATACCATTACTGTGCTGGAATAAAATTACAGGAAAAGGAAAAAAGCATCGAAGCAAAAAA
>NW_005059681.1:0-1501 GCF_000277835.1 Geospiza fortis
CCAAGATCATCAACTCCAACCTCTGACCGATCCCCACCCTGTCAACTCAACCCTGGATGGCACTGAGTGCCACATCCAGTCAGCTCATGAACAGCTCCAGGGATGCTGACTCCTCCACCCCCTGGGCAGCTCATTCCAATGCTTAGCAACCCTCTCCATGAAGGAATTCTTCCTCAAGAAGGAGCTACACAGGAGTGCTGCTGGTTATCAATATTAGAAAAAGCTGCACAAATAGAATAGTGGTTGAAACGTACTCTGCAACCAGGTTTGCTCATTCTATTCTGTGTTCAGCTGCTTAAGTAGGCAGAGCCTCTTAAGTAGAAATGGGTCACTGCTACAGCTAAAATCTATTGCAGAAAAACTTACCTAAGGTTATACTCTAGCAATTATACACTACAAATAATAAACCACTATTTTCTTGAGGAAATGCACATTATGACCTCATGCTTAAATCAAATATTTATTATAATCTGTTACTCTTATGTACTGCAACAGTGACAACAGCCAAGTATGTTTTATTAACAGAGAGTTTCAAACAGCACTAAAAAACTCAAAAGCTAAACTAGACAAATCAGGTGTCATATCCCAAAGAACTTCCCTTCCCTTCCCCCGCTTTACAAACAGTGAGTACATACAGCAGTTGTTTCACATTTCCATTTGATTTGTCATTAATTACACCCATCAGTTATTTGCATTGGTTTTACAGGAAATGCAAAATCTCAACTGCGTACTAGACTAAAAGTATGTTTGAGAGGCAACAGCATTCTAATTCCTGTGAGTGAAAATGGAGGCAATAATGAAAAACAATACTACTGAAACCATCAAAAGACCTCTACATAGTTTTGTTACCACAATAATTACAATTATTAAAAGTTTTCAGTATTTCTTAGACGAGGAATCCACAAGCTCTGTCATCCTTTTCCTTGAACACTCCCAGACTGAGGCATAAATCCAAAGCAGCTCCAACTCCAGGTAAGAGCTTAGGCTGGAATTGCAACCAGCACCCCTTGTCTGATTCAGTGGGCTAGAAGCCTTCAAATTTTAATGGAAAAAACCAACCCACCACCCAAACCCTGTCCCACGATTTGCATTCTCAGCTCACATCTGTGGTTCCAGCTGTGTTATCAGTCTGGAAGGAGAAGGCAGAAGGGAGCAATGCCTGCTGGCTCTTGCCCTTTAACTACTCTTTACTAGATGGAAGAGCCCAAGCAGAGAGATTCATCCCATCACGGAGCAAAGAGGGATGAAAACAAACTAAAATCCTCACACGTGCAGTGCAGAAGAGGATTAGCCTCAACCAAGATTGCAGAGAATGTCCTGGAAGCTCTGACAGCACTAGCACCAAACATCATGGTATCCTTGGGTACTGGAAATGCCAACAACTGCACTACTACACACACAGTGATGCCACATACAGCCCACACATAGAAGAAAATAATTACAAAAATGTACAGTTTAAGTGACTGATTAGTAGTATCACAGAATGGGTCAGGCTGGAAGG
>NW_005059682.1:0-1501 GCF_000277835.1 Geospiza fortis
AGCAGAAAAGAAGGATCATGAGTGGAATATACATAGACAATGGCTGTGAATGGAAACATAAGCATGAAGCTACTGCTATTCTTTGATTCTAACAGTGCATACGGAGGGTACTTCTCAAGCTTTGTGTGTCTACAATGGTACACCTATGCAGCAAGAGCAATAAGATGCATAGCAGTGTGCATGTGGGGGCAGCTGCTGAAAGCTGCACAAGCACCCTTGACAAAATGATTTAGAAAGTCACATCCTTTTAAAAAGGCCTGCTTTATTAAGATGGAGATGGGGAGTGCTTATTCCCAATGATCATTTAAGATGAAAACTATAAATAGCAAACTTGCTTTTTTTCCTTAGGGTTAGCCATCTGTCCCCTGAAGCAAGGTTAAAATAGCCAATTTAATGATTCAGCAGCAAGAAAAAAAATAGAAAAAAACAGAAAGAAAACCCCTAAACTTTTGCTGTAAGTTTAATAGCCTCTTGGCTATAAATGGCATTTGACAGTTGATTGTAGCCTGTCAATTTGCTTTGTGTATAATGGGGCAGCAGACAAACTGCAGATGGCTGCACTACTGGGACTGCATTGGATTGTCCATAATTCAGTAGGTAATTTGTTTCCTCAGTTTGTAAAATAAAGTAGCAACATAATTTATCCTTAAAAAGGAAAGTTCTTTCTCTGCAGCATCATGCTTACAGACAGATCACATTGCAGGAAAACACTGCTTCATGAGAAAGCTTGATCACAATGCATCCATTGTTACAATGCCCAGTTAAGATATCCCTAAAACTTCTACTGAAGGAGAAACAGAAAGATCAGGATAAGCCCATTGACTTTACTAGTAGTAGTAGTCAAAGTTCATGTATGGGTTGAACATCCTTTTTTGGAGGCAACATATCCTCACCTTCTCACTCTGCTGCTTGAAATGTGCTTCTGCTGAACAAAGAACATAAAACTCCCAGGTGTGGCGCCTGTGTTTGTTCAGACATCCTTTGTGAATCAGTAATATCTTGTAAGAAAGAAGCACACCAAAACCAGCTGTGGCTATGAAAGCTGTTTTCGCTTCAAAGTCCTTTTTGGCCAGTGATGTGCAAGTGACAGCAGTCAGTAAGTTGCTTTCAATGCCACCAATAAATGCAGCAAAATGCTACTCAGACAGCAGACAGCTTCTAGCAATTTGATCCTTACAAGGATTCTGATACTGACACACAGAAATAGGGAAACTATGCTTTTATTTGGAAACATCTTTGCATTAAAAGTTTTGTTTAGTCAATCATTTTGTCATGGTTCATATTTAATACATGAACATTTCTATTTTTTGCAGTCAACAGACTCCACACCTACCACTCCACTTATCCATTTGCTTCATTCTCTTGCCACAACCACAAAACCTGCCTTTAGAAATGCAAATACTACAAACCTCATCATGACTGGCAAGATTTTACCAACTAAAGCACATTAAACCTTATTGTCAAAAAAAAATTGTCAACCACTCAGTGCAATTGCAGGAAA
>NW_005059683.1:0-1500 GCF_000277835.1 Geospiza fortis
TTGAGGCTGGTTTTGCTCCAGGCTGCACACACCTTTTGATGCTGGAATGGCACACTTCTGTGTGCCGCAAGCTCCCCTCTCTGCACCAGTCTGGGGCATTTTGGGCTGGCTGGATCCCAGAGGAAGGATCTGGGAGCTCCTGGTGAGTGGTTGGATGCTCAGGCTCTCCACAAAGCACAGGGCTCAGCACCACTCGTTTTTTGAAACACAAATGAAGGAGATAGCAAGCGACTTCTGATATCAAAAACAATAGCTGGAGCCAGTGCCCTAAAAGTGGGACTCACCACTGCAGCTTCTTCTGCAGCTTGGCAGTAGTCTGAGCTTCCAGATCTGCCTGCTGAGCCCAAGTTTTTACATAGTTACTGCTTTAGTACCCAACTTTAACGCATCTTTTATGGGTTATAACTGTAATTCTGCTCCTAGTGTGCTACTGGTTTATCCTCTCTTCATATGTAGGTCTGTAAGAAATCAAAACGTGCACATTGGTGTTAGCAGCAGCTTTCTTTTTGCCTGCATACCCAGATTTGATTTATCATCTTGATGTTGTCAGCATCTGACTCTAATTAACTGGATAAATGAAGCTGAGATCTTGACTGAATTAGCAGTTGAAGAATGCATCTTACCAGAAGCAGATGGAGAGAAAAAACAGTGTACTTAGTTTATGGCCATTCCCCTGGTTTATGGCCATTTCCTATTTTTAAGGGAAAAAGTTCTGCCAAATCAATTCTTGTCAAATGCTAATTAAATTATAGTGATGATTAATCCTGATGTAAATACATTATTTCAGTGTTTAGGAGAGTTATAAACAGTTTAAAGACTTAAGAGACGTTGTGAATACATACTTAATCTGGAGTGCACTTGGGAGAGAGAAAATGCCAATTAGATAATCCAGTGACAGTTTATACAGTTTAATTTATCCTTTGTAAATAATGTTTGTTATGATTAGCCTCTGTTGTAGATAGAACTCAGCTAAATCTTTTTGTTGGTAGAAGAATTCCTTATAGTGACATTTTTGCTGTCCTCTTTAACATCTTTCTTTTCTTACTAGAAATCTTAAAAAAATAAAAATAAAGAGGCAAGTGCTGTCATTTCTAGGCTGTGGAAAAAGAAAGTGAAGCAGGAAGGCATTCCCTAGGGTCACTGAACAGGCTGAGAACAAAATCCATGTCTGCTAGCTAGCTCCATATGTTGCCTTAAATGCTGTGGAAGGAATATCCATCCACCCATGGCACTTTCCATGGCATATGGTAAAAAAGAAAAAGTGGGCAAGCAGTGTCAGTGGTTGCATTGCCCTGTGTCTGGTCTGGACTTTGATAAGATCCTGGAAAATGTGAGTCTGTAATGTTGTGAATTAAAAAAGAACAACCCCAAGTGCTGCTTTCAGACTGTTTTATCTGCTGCGAGGAGGGGTCAGCCCCTTACTCAGCACTGGTGAAAAGAGATCCTCAAAGAGGTGAGGAGCTGTTAACACTGCTCCCGTGCTGCACAACTTGATTTTTT
>NW_005059684.1:0-1500 GCF_000277835.1 Geospiza fortis
TTTTTTTTTTTTTCTATTTTGTGAAATTATGCAGGATAGCAATCCTGGAGAAGGATGTTTAGATTTAAATGTTTTTAAGTGTCCCAATATATCTAAGCAGGATTTATAAAAGGCTTAAGACTTCTCATGTAGAATAAAGAATGGTTTTGACAAACACTCTCTAGTTCAAGAAGCAGAACATTTGTAATACATTCATGATAACATGGCAAAACATCCTGAGCAGTAAACAACATTCCATTCTTCAGAGATGAAAGGAGGTCTTTGAAACTGAAAGCAAGTACAATATGGCCTTAGGCCGATACACATTTGGGCATCTTTAAAATCATCTTTTTGGGCAACCTGTCTGAGAATAATTTAAACAGGCAGGATGTCCTTTTTCATTTCAAATTGCAAATACAGACAAAATACAGAGAGCTTTACTCTCAAATAATCTTAAATGTCAGAACTTCTAGACTGTGCAATGGCAAGTAAATCTGTGCACAATACTCCTGTGACACTTTTTATTATTGTTACTTTCATTTTTAAAGACTGATAACTTGGTAGACATGTACAATGGAAGAAGCTATTCCTAAATATGAATTATATTTAACATTATTGAGTGAAATCACTGATGCTAACTGGATTCAGATTTTTAACTATGACTTCAACTTTCTTTGGATAATGTTCTTTGTACAATGTTTGTGTCTCCTATGCCCGTGTCAGCTCTGTACAGCTTCTTTTTATTGTTGCCTACTGCAATAATTAAAGGAAAGGAATTGTTTCAAGCAATTATTGACGCAAACCAAAGCCCTAATGTATTTGGGCAGACAGGGAAGAAATAATCAGTTACAGTATGTATTAAAAAACTGAAACTCTGTAAGCAAATTTGTCATCTATTTGCCTTTCTTTATTCAGTACCAAAATGTAATGGATACTGGGAAGGTTCAGTTCAACAGACTGGGTTGGTTGGATCTGCTGCCTATCGTTGCAGTGAATGTGAAGGGCTCAAACCAGCATTTTAGGGAGCATGGTATGCTAACTGATCCACAAATAAGTATCTGTGTTTAACTGGGATGATTTTTCAGCCCAAGATTTTCTATTTCTCCACACACCAGCACTGGGCTTTGCTCCTCTTCTGAGAAGTCTTTTTCCCAAGATAGTTCAGCACATGATTCCTGCCCATTAATCTTATTTTGATGTCTGAAATTGTGCTTTACTTGGTCTTTCCAGGAGACCTATTATGGGTCATTTTAGTGTGGTAACTAGAACATGTGGTGACACAAGCATGTTCTTTCCAGCTAGAAACCTGCTTGCCAGCAGCCTCATCACCTCATCGTGTAACAAGTACAGAAAGAGGCTCTTGTCCAGAGGAGTGCCTGGACACTAATTTGGACCTAAAAGCAATATAAAAAGAATAATCTATATGTTGCCATGATTGCTTCTGTATCTCTAAAGTTGAAATAGCAGTAGGGACTGGAATGAAAAAATAAGGCTAATGCCCTAGGCTTAATTAAAAAAAAA
>NW_005059685.1:0-1500 GCF_000277835.1 Geospiza fortis
TTCAATCAGTAGGAGATGTATTTGGTTTTTTTGCACGTCTAGAGAATGTTGGGGAAGGATTAATGTACTGAACAGAGTGGAAGTGTGAGTTGCTGCTGCTTGTTTGCACTTTTACTGCCATCCTGCCTTCCCTGCACATTCATGCTCTGTTCAGCCAAGTTTACCTCCAGCAAATGCTGCAGCAATAATTGTTTTGCAAAGAGCTACAACAAGAGTGGTGCCTGCTAAATATCAGGTGGGTGGCAGGTATCCCATGGCTGCTGCTCTGTGAGGGAATTAAATCACCCACACCAGCATAAAAACTCTTTTTCTTGGCATAACTGGCCTGTGTCAGGGTTGATCTCTCATCCAGGCCCAGGGCAGGAGATGCCTGAAGGGGATCTCACTGCTTGGCCAAGCCAGAAGCACATCCTGCTGCTGGAGGAACAGCCATTCCAGTGGCTCCCAGGTGAAAGGATGCTTGATCTTTGGAATAATGGTGTAAAGGTTTATGTGAAATACATTTGCTGGGTTTTAAAAATACCAGCTTGACATTTAGTGGGACACAAAGGGAATATATCTGCTGTTTAGCTGGTGGTTGACAAAGAATAATAAAAACTGACTGTATCTGAAAATGTATTTGAATTCCTGCCAATTGTGCTCTAGCTCTTTTAGCACAACAGTTCTGGAAAAAAACAACCACAGAAAGGGCAGTGTTGAGGTGACAAAGATGAGAGTTTATTCTCTTAACATCATTGTGCTATTATTTCTGGATTACAGTTTTTACCCATTGCAACTTTGTAAAGGAAGGTTTCAAGAATAAAGGAGAGTAAGAACTTGATGTGGGAGATGAAGAAAGGCAGCTGAGCACATGGGAATCTGAGTGGGAGACTTGTATGGCCTTCCATTTCCTTCCATAAATGTGACCTGATGAATTCTGGAGAAATTTGAATGGAAGTGGATAAGCATCTTATTTCTACAGGAAACATGTTAGGGGCTGCAGAGAAAGTTACAAAGGGAAGAGTTCAAAAGCGAGGGAATAACAGAACAACCATTGGGAAGAAGTCTGGAGTAAGCAACTTCTTTGGTGCAATAAACCTGGCCAAATCTGATTGAACTTGAGACCTTTTTTTCTCTTTGGCAACTCGTTTCACAGCCTCCCTTCTGGAGTTTCTAGTTGGACACTTATTTTCAATCATGCAGCGTTGGAAATACAGGGAACGAGGCACCCACAGACCTCTGTGCCCAGCTGTGCAGGCAGCCTGGCTCTGCACATCTTCATTCCAAATCAGCAGGGAAAATTTCCTCTTGGCTTAGCAGATGAGACAAATCTCCTGGGCAATGGATGGGTGGAAAGAACTTGCTCAGCTGCCCCCTGGGCAATGGATGGATGGAAATGGCTCACTCATCTGGCTCCAGTGATGAGTCTGACATAACCAAATTTGGTGTTTCCCACGTATTCTTAGCCACAACTTGTGGTATTCACATGCCCTTTGAACAGAGAGAAGCTGTGAGAGAAGC
>NW_005059686.1:0-1500 GCF_000277835.1 Geospiza fortis
AAAAAAATCTCTAAGAACACTCCTCCAACTGTATGCATAATTTCATGTTACAAATGCAAGCATATATGAAGTCACAGATGCTAAGGCACCTTACTTCCCCTGCTTTCCACCAATGTTGTCAGTAATGTTGTTGTGCTGCTCTGATTATGACTTACAGAGCACACAGTGGTGAGTGACCAGTGTTTAAACATTCATTCAATACTAGCATGTATAAGAAATGTAGGATACTTTCATTAATTGGATGAGGGTTATATGTGTTTCATTTAAAAGCTGCAGTGATCACTAATGGAATGACCTCGAAGTCATTATCTGTTAAGAAGCAGGAGAAAAGATTGTTCTTCATGTTCAGTTGTATTTGTCATTACTTGTGAATATAATTTCCAGATAAAATATAGTTTTAGCTCTCTAACTACTCTAAGCTAAGGTTGAATGGAATAAATTCTTTCAGCTATAATTTAATTTTGTTGCACTGACTCTAAATAGCACTTTTTTTGGCCAGCTTTATTTATAAGCTGTGGTTTTTAAACGAAGAGCACCGAATACTGTTTCTTATTTCATTTTTTACCCCTTTTGTGTCTTTAAATTTTCATAGTCATTACAATGACAGTGTAGACAGGAAGGCTGCAGATATTTCAGACACCATGGCATTACTCAGAAGTCCACCAATTGGTATTAGAAAGTTAATGTGCTCTGCATGCCAGGTGTTTCAGAGCACAATTCCTTTGGGATTTGTGTTTTGTCATTAGGTCACTAACATTTTCAGTCTCATTTCCCCCTTGCCCTTACTGACATGCAGATCTTCTTGCTCTTGGGAGACCAGGCTAGTTGCTCTGATTCACATCATCATTTTGTTTGACTACCACTCTTGAGATTGTCTCTCAGCAATCTCAGAACTGAATGTGCACAGAAGAAAAAGTTTAAAATGTACTATTTTAGTAATAGAAGTTACTTAATCCCTTCTGTCTTAGAAAGTTTTCTTCAAACAAGGATGAGTAGCAACATTGTATGACTCAGTTAACGATGTGCATAAATAATATTGACTTCTGCTGAGAGTGACAGAAGTTGACGTAGATTTCAGGAATTTCCTGAACAGCAGTTGTATTACCTGGTATCTGGATAAAGTCTTGAGGCCTAGCAAAGTTTTATCTTGACAATTTTTCTGTTCTGATTGAATCAAGAGCATCTTTGGTTTGACTTTGATTTTCTAAGTCATGGCCAGAGCCAGCCCTTGGGAAGCAGAGGGCACCATGAAGGGAGCGAGCTGTTGGTCCAGGAAACAGAGAATGAGCCTGATGTGCTAACAGAGAAGAAACTGCTTCTACTTCTCTTCAGTGAAACTCTGATTTTTCAGGATAGTAATGGTGCTCTCCAAGAGCAGAGGACTGAAATACAGTATATCCAAAAGCACTACTCTGTCTCTTCAGGTCAGTTTTTATCTGTCTCATACAATGTATTAGGGAGAAGTAACAAGTACAGGAGTTGAAAAGAGGAAAAAAAAAA
>NW_005059687.1:0-1499 GCF_000277835.1 Geospiza fortis
TAATCTTTCTCTTTAAACACCAAGTTTGAAATACTTCAAGGATCAGTAAGTTGTTTCAGGGAGAATGCAATATAGAAGATTTTTCTAGAACAGCCAGATCATTTAAAGAAAAGTGAAAGCTTTTTGGCAAAAATGCATTTTATAGTAATGTATTTTCTCCTAATGCATTAAATTTGCATCGATCAGTCAGACCACAACTTAAACCCCATGCATCTATTTGCTCAAATTCAGCAGCAGATACTTACATAGGAATTCAAGAGAAAAAGTGGGATAAGGGGGCACCTAAAATGTCTCTGCCACCTTAAAAAATAGTCTTAAGCAGTACTTTCTACGTAACAAAAGTCAGTTTTGAAAACTGTATTCAGCCTTCACTTGTAGTTAAGCATAGGCAGAAATGATTGTCTGTGAGCACCGCCTGTGCACTCACTGCAGAAGTTGACATTTACCTAAATCAGACCCTTAAATTTACTATACATTTAAATAATATCAAAATGTCATTTCAGTGTGGACAAAATCTGGTTGATTTTGTCTCCTCCTAATCCAGAGAGCATCCAGGCTTAATCCAGAATGGCAAATGAAATGGAGATTAGGTCAAATAAGCTTGTGGAAACAGCTCACTTTTAATTTTAAATATATTAATCTATATTCATACTGAGCATTTTTCCTAAAGCACAACATCTATGCAGACAAGTCTGCCTAGATATACTGTTTAGATGTGACAATGTTATCCTGCTATAGCATGTACTTCTGCTTTAGTTTAGTTTTGGTTTTAAATTTTCAGATGTTTTAATTCAATCATTTAAACAGATCTAGTATGGCAGAATAGCATTGCCAACCTTTGGTGTCTAGGGCATTTTGTGATTCCATTTTCCTGTCTTGATAAAAATCTTCACCTGGCAAATACATGGAATGCCTTAAAAACAGAGCAATCATTGTTATCTTCCCTTCCCTCATGCCCTAAAAAATATCACAAAATTAATATTGGCTTTTAAAAAATTAATAGATGTAGCAGGTGTTCATTATATAGCAGTGGGGACTTATACTGGGGTCATAAGACTGCTAAGATTTTAAAGGTAGGTGGTCAATGTTTAATATTCTGTGGACAAAATTTTAATGTACTTGTTTTGCATAAATATTGTAAAGCAATAATAAATTCCTCTTATTGAATAAATGAAGCTTGTTCAGGAAATATTACTATTATTTAATAATTGTCAGAGACTTGAACAGTCAAATACACTCTGACAGCAGAACTGCTTGGAAGGTTGTGGGATATAGGCATTTCAGTAGCCACCTGAAGATTTCTAACTCAGTTTTAAGTGACATTAACAGCTATTGACATATTCAACAGTATTTCAGTTTCTTAATGTTCCTCAAAAGAGCATTTACATTTTTTACAAGCATATTAATATTTGTTAATAAGGCATTTATTTTGTTGCTCTTCAGAATTTGTATTTTTGTCTGTGTATTTATTTGCTGTACACTACTAATCTTCCAACTCT
>NW_005059688.1:0-1499 GCF_000277835.1 Geospiza fortis
TTGTGAGACCCCACCTGAAGTGCTGTGCCACCCTCTGAGGCCCTGAGCACAAGGCAGACATGGACCTGATGAAAAGAGGCCAGAGGAGGGCCACAAAGACATTCATGGGCCTGGAACACCTCTTGGATTTTCCAGTTTGGGGAAAAGCAGGCTCTGGGCAGATATTATTGCAGCCCCTTAACATAAAAAGGAGAGATATTTTTACCTAGGATTGTAGTGACAGGTCAAGGGGCAACAGTCTAAAATGAAAAGACAGTAGATCTGTATTAGATGTAATGAGGAAAATTTTCCAAGTATTGTGACAGAACACTGGACCAAGCTGTCCAGAGGAGTTGTGCTCATCCCTGGACGAGTTCAAAATGAAGCTGAATGGGACTTCAAGCAGCCTCTTTTTGCAGCCCTTCTGCTTCAAAAACATATGAAATTGGGTCCAAAATGCAGCGCAGGTCCAGATTAATTACTTCCTCTCAGCACTATTTCAAAATATACTCACCAGCAAGAGTACATGTGCTTACACTGATAGGGGTTCTATTCAGGGATATTTGCATCTATCTCTAAGAGTCACCTGTTTGTCCTGCTCAGAATTTGTTTGAGTTGAAGAATCAACCTTTAGCTGAAGATCTTCTCCCTGTAATGTAGGAAGTTAAGCAAACAAGAAAAAATATAAACAGTTGGGAAAAGAATCCTTGGCAGGACTGCAGCATCACACTGCCTTCAAGCAGAGAGCATGAAGAAATGTGACTTCTGCCAAGGGTAGTGTAAGAGCTCAGGAAGTACCTTATTCTCAGAAGAGGACATAAAATGTTCCTTGTGTTCTGCTCTTGCAGCTGATAATAGAGATAAAAAATAAGGTAAGAGTGTTGCTACTGTGAGTGCTTCTTCCACTTTGCTTTTCCAGAACTGATCCACTCCAGAGAGGCCTACAAAGGCAACCATGCAGACCCTCTGAAATTACCTTTGCCACGCTTCACTGCAGCAGAGCTCACACCCACTCTGCTTTGGTCTGCAGCAGGAAGCTGCACATTGGCCAACACTTTCCTTCCACCTTCAGAATCAGTCTGCATATTTTAAAAGAAACATATGAGAACTGCCACAGGTTGCTTTCACACCCTCTTCCACCCTCAAATCTTCTGCTTCAGCCAAGAGGCCTAACAAGAGAGGGATCAGGTGATGAAAATAAGGGCAAACACAGTCAGCACGTTTGGCATCTCTCTCTTGAGTGGATCTTTCAAAACAGGACAAAGTCCTCCTGCCCAAGCTTGAGACAACCTAGGCAGAAGAAATAGGTCTCTAAATTGTGGGTCATCCACAACCATTTGACATTGACTGGATCCACAGAAGAGATCTGTGAGGCAGGAAAAAAGATTCTTACAATGCCAGCCTTCTAGGACTTGAGAGGACTGTAACCAGAATGAAGTTTTACTTATTTGCCCTAGAAATCCTACATGGACATCAGCTGTAAGGAGGCCCAGGACATTAGCTGGACCTCACTTTGTCCC
>NW_005059689.1:0-1498 GCF_000277835.1 Geospiza fortis
TTTTTTTTCCTAAAAATTGTCCAATGATTTGCAGATGCAAAATTTCAAGTAATTTCACATCTGCAATTTTGTAATCACTGTAACTCTGCATTGAAGACAAGCAGGAATAATGTGTTTTCCTACCTCTAGCTGGTATCACTCTTGAATGAATACCGAAATGTCAGGGCCTGTTCATATTTTACTCTTGAAATGGGAATAAAGGAGTTATGTCAAAAGTGAAAGATGAGTATTTAATAGCTGTCCAGGGGTGTGCAAATTAAAGCTGCAGACTAAATAGCAATTTATGGGGCATAAAACCCAGGAGGCAATGAGTAGACAATAGGCCCACGGAATTGCTGGACAAGACTGAACTATCAAACATGAGCTTGGCTCCCTGCACTGTATCTGCTGCTGCATCAAGGAGTGAGCAGAGACCAGGGTGCCACACAGGGGTCTGCAGACAGGTTTGATGGCTTCAAGGAAAGGACAGAGCTTAGATAAAGATGCTGAAGTCTAGGCCAGACTTATGATGCTGAGTACTAGAAACATTAAGTTCCTAGTATCTCTGTTGGAGACAACTCCAGATTGACTGCAGATGTGAGGAACTGTGGGGCTGTAGCCCAACAACCCTTTAGTAATCCTATTGCCTCTGACTGACCTCTCAGAGGAGCTACAGCCCACCCCTACACCTTGTCCTTTCACAAGGCAGGGAGGTTTTTATAGTTGAGGCATATTATCTGCCTTAATCATAGCAGACTTTCCCTTGAATGGAGGTTTAAAAAAAAGGAACAAAAGGGAAAGAAAAACCTATGAGTGAGGCCACAAACATGTATTTTTCCTAGGAACCTACTGAGATTGAAAGCCTGAAAACACCTACCAATTTTTTTTTACTGACTGGAAATAGAATCATTCCAGTTCCATTTAGGTTAGTGGAGCACCAGTGATTCATGACATTAGTCAGCCATGTGCATTCCAGTAGAAATCAAACCTAGCAGCCAGAAATAACGCCAAAGTTGAGTGGCTTCATAAGTATTGAAGGATTCAATGCATTTTTGTCTCAGCTGAGAACATTATACTCTGGCTTCTCAATTCAGAGGAGTTTTTTCACGAGCTTCTAAACCCTGGAAAAGATAGCTAAGCTACAAAACAATCTGTGCTTACATTTTAACTAAATCCATTGTCCATGTACTAATAAGCTCCCTCAAAACTGGCTAATAGTCTTAAACTAGAATAGCTTACAAATTGGGAGGGGAAATGTTCATGATAGCCAGAACTAAAGTGTTTTCAGACACTTGAGTCCTATTCTGAGCACTTCAGAGACTGATCTAAGAAAAGCTTTAACCTTGATCATGTTGGCCTGTTGAGGCACAGATTCAGGGTTAATGGTGGTGGTTCTTTGGTGGTACAGCACAGAGGCACCTGTTCTCCTTTTCTTATAGAGTACCCAGCAACAGTGACCTTTTATGGAGGGACCCCTCACCCCTGAGATGAGCTCAGTGCTCTGGTTTGTAATTGCTGG
>NW_005059690.1:0-1497 GCF_000277835.1 Geospiza fortis
AAAAAAAAAAGGTAACTCTGCCTCACTTCTTATCATTCCCTATCTTCTCCCCCTTTGCTATTACCAATGTGTCATACTTCACCTTTTCCTTAGTCTGCATCTCCTACATTTGTTCCTCTACTGGCTTTCCTGCTACCCCTCTCTCCAGGAGTGAGTTCTCTGCTATTTTGCGTGAGACATTTCAGTTTCCAAACCCATATTTTAAGTTGAGGGTCTTACACAGGGTCGCATCCCTCTCCCAAAAATAAAGATATAATTTATTTCCTCCCTGGACAAGCACCACTCCATTAAATTGGAGATGTTTCCAGTCTTTTTTTTAACATTTCAGTACTATGTATGCTGACAAGGCATTGGTAAAGGTATGTTTAACCTTATTAACTGATACAAATCCAAATTTTATGAAAAAGAGGTATTTCCTATGGATGTGCACAAAACATGAATGCTGAATTCCTGGGGGGCAGATACTCATTTTTGCTTTGCAGCTTGTCTCATAATTTTGATATTTGGGTTTTCATCATGGTAGTGAGGTTCAAAGCGGGGGGAAAAGTAATGGGACAAGCTGTTGGCTTTAATCACAGTTAGACTGCCTGCTAAAAATTAATTTGTGAGAACATTTGCTGTAATATGAGAGCAACTCTGCAACATGGGAAAATAATCCAAATGCACTGTTCTTGGAATAAAGTGAAATCAAGGACAAAAAGAGTACTGGTAAGGAAGTTAAGGTCCTGAATCAAAGGGCTCTGGATGCAGCTGAACTACTGTCAGTGATGCTGACAGCATGTACAAAATCCATAAGAACAGAACCAGTTCCAGAGAACAGGAGGGTAGTTCTCCAAGTGCATTGCTAAATCTCTTGTGGTATACAGCTGATTTCATGATAGTCATTAAGTGGGAAAATCAGTTGTCCCTCAAACACCTATAGCATTTCAAGGTTTTGCCATCATTCATTGATACTGTTTGAAAGGGAAGCAGGGAAAATGTGTTTGGGAACTTCTATTCTTGGTGTTGATCTGGGATATTTCTTTCTTAGTCTGCAGTTGGGTGTCTGAAGGGTTATTAATGAAATTCTGACTTCCAAGTGAGTGAATACACACATTTCATTTTAAATGCATCATGCAGAGAAACTGTGACTACCTTCTGGATGCTGTTAAGAGCAAGTGTAGTAAACAGAGTGTCTGTCTGTGCTTGTGTACGAACCTGACAGAGCTAAGGCACTTGGAATCTGCTGCTCTGTGTTCCTTCATGATGCCAGTGATCATGAATGTATTCCCAGTGTGAATGGGGACATTACTGACAGAAGCCTCCAATGGCATAGTTTTTCTCTGCATTGAGCATGGCCATCAGATGACCATTCTCCTGTCTTGTGACCTGAGATTTCTGCATACCTTGGACAGCTGGAGTGGGAGCTTCAAGGAAAACACATCCTTGCCTAGAAGCAGTACTCCATGCAAGTAGGAGTTTACTTTTAAAGAGCTGATTTTCAAGAAACTCAGATGA
>NW_005059691.1:0-1497 GCF_000277835.1 Geospiza fortis
TTTTTTTTTACTTTGTTCATAGCTTTGTTGTTTTGGGGTTTTTATGAATGTGAATGACTCACATCTTCATGCTAGGCAAACAAATACATAAGTGTGACCTTAAGACAGATGGCTTTTACCTAGACTTAAATACAGATGAAGGAGTCTAATTTAAATAACACAAAATCATTCAACACTCTGATACTCATTGTTCAGAGGACATCTTACTTATTTTACTAATATATAAGGTATGATTTAAGAAACTTAACCCTCCTAATTAAGAAATTTAACTTGGTCTAAAATGAAAGAATTTGCATTTTCTTTAAAGACCACAGATGTTAACAAATTATCTGGATATGGCACCAGGAAAAAAGCTGAAAGACAAATTCTCTCCACTCCATTTGTTCTACACAAAGGATCTTTTTAAAACCAGCTTTGCTCATTTTCTCTGTGGTGGGGAGCAGAGGATTTAAACTTGGACACTTACTTGCACAGATAATCCAGACTTACATTTACAAAATGTCCTTTTGACCAGTAGCAGCTGCTTCAAGCATTGCACTGAAACTCGATACTAGAAAAAGGAATTGCAGCAATTTAGAGCAAACTGTACATTGCAAGCCCATCCAAATCTTAATACAAACCTCATGGTTTATGAAGCTGTGTAAAAAAATCTTTTATTCTTCACCAGACTTTCTGTTTTCAGTAAGCATGATGCTAAGTCATAGGACCATCAAAACTATCTTGTGAAGTGTACAAATGAAATACAAAGTCAGTTTTTGAATGCAAAATTCAACTTTTGTGATGGAGCAAGAAAGCAATTGTTTAAAAAAAAAACCTATTTGAATATTTTTAGAGAAAAATTTCTTATACAGGCTTCTTTTCCTTAATGATATTTACTACTAGAAAATTATCTGGAACGTAAGTTACCTATTAACTGTGCCCACATAATACCATGGCCAATGATATGCCAACAACATGAAGAATCTTGATTGCCTAGAGAGATTTGCATGCAATGATTCATCTGAACAATAATTAAGAATCTACAGTTAAGAATTTTTCATTATGGTGATGAATTCACATGATTATCTCATGTGTCTCATCCCCTAATATTTACACATAACACTACATGCTTCAGTCAGAAATGTGTTCTGACATTCTGCATAGGTAATATACAGAATTTAGCAGTGTTAGATAAAGATGGATGAGCACAATCACAGAAGACAGCGGTTGTTACTCCAGGAGGAGCTTTGTCTTCCCTTTTCTTCCTCTCTCCTTTTTCACGTCTGCTAAGCAGACTGGAATGGACAGAAACAAAATAAAAGGCACGGCTGCAGCTCTGAGTGCTGAGAGAACATGTGCATCTCACATGGAGGACTCAGAACTGAATGCTTCAGATGGTTTGTTTGCAGTGCTGCAGCTATTCCTGACTTTTTTGGTCTCCTTGTTAATGAGGTGAGGTTTAAGTTAAAAGGAAATAACAACTTACACTTCCAAAATGTGAAAGAAGGAAAGAAAGAA
>NW_005059692.1:0-1497 GCF_000277835.1 Geospiza fortis
TTTTTTTCTGTAATGAAGCTGTCTTAATGCAAAAGGCCAGAGAAAGAAGGCAGAACATGTAAAGAAGATGGTCCTTTAGTGCAGTCTACAGTAGTACCACACTCTCCTATGGTTTTACTGCTATTACAGGGCAATATAATTAAAAAACTTTACAATGTAGGGTGAAAAAGGGCTTGAATTGGTCCCCAGTTAGAATTCTTCATCTGCAAGGGCCATTGGCATCTCAGAATGTAATAACCTGGGCATGTGCTGCTGGTCTTCAGTTTAGTTGTTACAGCTAAAGCTGCACTTTGACAGTTCTTAATCGGGTACCAAAGTGCAACAGAACTGGAGTGCCATTAAAAACTGTGGTTGTGTCAAAGGGGAGGACTTAAAGATGGCCTCTAGAAATGTAGTTGAAAGCCCAAAGTTGCTTTCAGAAGGGGGTGCAGAGCAGGAGGGCATCTGCAGGAGGTCAGAAATTGTAGAGAGATTGGTAGGGGTAGGTCTTACCTTCTCTGCAGAAGATGAAATATTTTTTAAAAAATCTCACTGATGGGTTGATTTTAAAATACATCACCAGTGCCAGTGTTGCTTTGCAAGATGGGTGTGACTTGCTGAAGGTAGTGAACAAGTTAGGAATATGACTTGGCAGCAAAGAAGCTTGATGTACTTACTAGGTCACATTGTCTCTATTTTACAGATGCATGAGCTAAGCCGCAAAGTTGAAAAGGGTTTGCCTGTCTCCACAGAACTAATCTGTTTTTTGTCACAGTGTTGAAAATAGAATTTTTAGATGCCTTTATCATCTCTGCCTTTTTAGTTTCTTCCTTTAAATTAAATAAATAATAACTGACCAGGTTTAAGTTTTATATTAGATGTCTTGAAGGTGAAGGTGGTACAGTATATTACAGGATATTAATGTTGTAGGTCCACAGTATCAGCCCTTGATCTTGTGACTGTGACTGGCAATGATTTGCCTTGACAGTAGCCTTCATGGTGTCCAGGAGCTTTCACAGCACTTGCCCTGCTTCTAGAGTGGAAAAAGAAAAAATAACCATACTAAATAAATATGGTTGAAGTTATAAAGAATATTAAATTGGAACTTTGCAACTGAATGTGCCAATATAAAAATGGTTTTAAATAGTAGATGACTTTTTTTTTCCTGGTAACTTGCATATCACAGTTACCCCAAAAAGAGCTCCATATAATGTTAGATGTCTCTGTCCTCATGGAGGAACAAAAGCCAGGATCAAAGCTTTGTAACTTCTCATCTGAACTGACAGTCATAGATGTGAACCTTAAGTTTGTTCTTCTGCCTTCACCTTGGACAATGAAAAGAGAACAAAATCTAAGCTGCTTTGCAGGCCACTTCTATGAAGAGGTATAATTTTAGATGCTTTGCTTAAGAGTCCGTGAAAGCACAGGACTGGATGCATTTTCCTGAACTGTTAAATCTGTTTTAACGTTGGTATAACACTTTATTATATGGAAAACAAGGTTACCCGTGTCTAAACT
>NW_005059693.1:0-1497 GCF_000277835.1 Geospiza fortis
AAATACTTCTAGTGCTACAGAGCGCCAGGCATCAAATCTGCCTCCCATTCCCTTTATCAGGAAAAAGTCAACCATCTGAACTGAGAGACTGCATGTACTTTTTCTGTCTAAACTATTCAAGTATAAAAGAAAGTGTCACTGGGCAGGGGTATCCAGAGCAAAGTTAGAGAAAGTCAGTCAACAGTAACAGAAGGAATAATAAACAGATTGTCACTGGCTCAGCAGGTGAGTACCATCATTTCTACCCAGTTTTCCTACTCTACAAAACTGAAGTAATTGCTAATTTAGTCCTTCTGTCCTACCTATGATGAGCCCATTGCAAGCAGCTGACAAACAATCAACTCTTAACACACAGACTTGCTTAACAGCCCATACTCCTGGCAGCTTCATCACAGCCTTTTCCTGCACCACTATGGTGTAGAAAACCAGGTCCATTGAGTTATTTAACGAGTCCCACACCACAGTCATGGGTCATACAACCACCAGTTAAATGCATCAGGATCCTTCAGCCTGGAACAAAGATCACATAGTTCCACACTGCTAAGGATTTCTGATACAGTGCACGCAATGGTGCAGGGCTGTTCACCACCTCTCCCAGCAAAGGAACTGGACATAAAGTAAGCAAACCCCATATACTGGAGACCCTAAAGATTCTTCACACAAACAGCAATTAGGCTGGAAAACTCCTTTCTCCTGGGCACTCTTGACAAAACACACCCAAAGCCATTAAATACAGACTGAGTCACAATTCACAGAAACCACAATAAGCATTGCAGACACTAACAGGCATTTCCCTGTGCTTATAACTTCCCCTGCCTGGCACTCTCCACCTTCCACAGGATGTGCTGCTTCTTTGGGCTTTGAATAAATCATCCAGTTTATCACAGATTGCCACAAAAGTTTTCCTTTATTCTTTCAAATTAATTAACAGGATACATGCTTCCACGGTAATTCTACAGCAAGTGACGAGAAAGTGACAAGAAAGTGACAGGACCATCTGAAGCTCTCTGCTCCAGATGCACAAAACCTGAGAAGGACAGAAAAGTTTTACAAATTCAATGTACTCAGTACAGTCATACCATCCTCAGAAATACAAACAGCACTATCCACAATATGACTGTTTTGATGGCAGGCACATTCGGAGAGCCCACATGTTTTAATGAATACTTTTATTAAGAGCGAGATCTGCCCATTTATTAATTCCTACACCCTGGCTCCCTACTGCAAAAATTACGTGTTTTACAGCACTACATGTATGGCCAGGAGCTTGTCAGGAACCACTGTGTAAAACTCTCAGTTGTTCTGTCATTAAGAGATTAGTCTGAGAAAATGCTCTGCAAGTCAGACTAATAGTTTACTCAATCCTTAATCCTATTTTACAAGATCCAGATTTACCACTATTCAACACCAGAACGCAACAGGACACCTGGTAATGTTAAACCATGTAGACTATAGGAACAGAGAAAAAATAAAAAGCCAAAGATGAAAAAAAAAAAA
>NW_005059694.1:0-1496 GCF_000277835.1 Geospiza fortis
GACAATTTACAAGAGCAACTTGTGACAGGACCAGGGGCCAATAGCTTCAAACTGAAAAGAGTAAGTTTAGATTAGTTATTATGGGAAAATTCTTTACCGTGAGGGGGGTGAGGCACAGAATTAGAGAATTACACAGGATTACAACCATAAAAATCAGGGGTTTGGATCTCACTGAAGCACATTCCTCCCATCATGCATGCCCCACACAACCTGTAGTGCATTCAAAGAGGGGTGTGAAAGTGGTCTTGCTTGGGCTAGAAGTACAAATTAATGTATCTCTCTAAAGAATGCAAGGCCACATACTTCACTCCCTCTTCACTTTAACACCATTTCTGAGATCCATGCACACTGTGGTAAGAGATATAATAACAAGGTGTTGATGATTTAGCTAAAGACATTTGTGGGAAAGGTATGTTCCTCTTAGGTTCAAACAAAGTCTCCAACTCTGTGAGTTGTTTTCCTGCAGGCCACATAGCATACAAATGGTAGGGCTTCAAAATGAGAGTTTAAATTAAGTTTGAAGTTCTGGACAAAGATCAAATGCAAAAGCATGTTGCATTTAAAGTGTAAGACTTTGAACTGACAGTTTAAAATGTGAAGTCCTCATATCTAGACACCTTTCATGGCTCTGCCACAGTTTTCTTGAGTGAAGCTAAGCATTCAAAGTCATTCAAATCATGAAGTGTTACAGTGTTTTGATCTCTGAAATAAGGATAATGACACCTGCTCATCAGGAAGGTTGTGATGATTAACATTTCACTGAATCACTTTGGAATCTCTAGATGGAACTTGATATATAAATATGCAGTGATCATTGTTGTAACTAGGTCATTTATTTATTCTCAGGGGATGCTACAGTTAGAGTTTAGATACTACTTTATACCTTTTGTCTTTGTTTGCAGTGGCTCTTCCTGACTGTCTTGGACTGCAAACCCTATCTACCTTAACGAGGAAGTTTGAAGGAATGCCACTCAGCTGTTATCAAAATAAAAAAAAATAAAATTCTTTCAGCTGTTAAAGAAATTGAGCAGGAGTATTTGGCCCTTGGTTTCTAGTATGCATGTGCAGTAACTGCCACCATGAACTGCTGCTTTGTTAAAGATAGTTTAAGTTCCAAATTCAGTTATCTTTTTCATAAAGAAGTTTATTCTCCTTACAAGAGTTGTTTGGGTCTTTTTTTGGGTTGTATTCAAAAGCTGTTTCCACATCACAAGCTAAAACAAGATGAGTTTGCTCACTAGCATGGTCTTTTTTCATATATCCTCCATCTACTCTGTCGTTTTGATGAGGCCTTAACAGAGGAAGGTCAGTCCCAGCAGTCAGACTGATATAGGAAGCTTTTCAGTGTCTTGTTCTTGACAGATCAAATTAGTCTTTTGGTTTGTGAAGATAAAAAAAAGAGACAGGTCTGACCTTCATGCTCTTTCATAAGAAGTGGAAAAGAACCAGCTAGCACAAATTTAAGAAAAAAATACAGAGAGCCACGTATTTTTTTT
>NW_005059695.1:0-1496 GCF_000277835.1 Geospiza fortis
GCTTTACGACTTTTACAAAGTTGTAGAATTTTTTTTTCTCTCTCCGCACAACATGAGTTCCAAAATAACTCAAATTCACCTTTCAAAGCAAGTCTGGAAGAAGCCAGATTGGATAAATCAGCAGCTACAGAGCATGAGAGGAAATAATGCATCAGGAGATGGATTACCAAAAATCTGTCTGCTGGTAATTACACATCTGAGGGCAAACACTGTAAAATATTTCTATGGGGAGAGAAAGATGACAAAGGTTGTGAAATCCAGTTGGTGGATTGTTTTACAGCTGAGGTAACTTTGATCCTTAGAGCTGGATATTAGAACTTGTATAAGAAACCAACCCCTGTTTCACAGGTCTGCTCTGCTCTTCCTGTAAAGCACCAAAAATGCAGCATATTTGTTAGAGAATGAGGTTTTGTGCTGCTTTCTTAAAGATAAATAGTCTTCTTTTTTCAGAGCAATTAAACATTTGGGAGAGGGATGGTGCTGCATGTGGAGACTGCAAGTGGTTTTTACAATCATTGCATGGACACTGTATATGTTCTTTATATAAAATTGCATTTCTGTTGCTTTTCTGAGCACTTAAAAGTGGTGCTGCAGGGGCTCACCACTTTCCCAGGGGGCTAAGCCCAAATAACTTGGCTCTAGTGCTTGGGTTCTGTTTTTCAGCACAATTTACCCCTTTGTTCCCCATTTGCTTTCTGTCCTGTAACTTATATTTCTGTTTGGTCCCTCTGTGTTTGCAGGTAGGGCTCCTTCCCCTCTCCATCACTGTGCTGTCACATTTGGCCACCTTGGCTCCCTTTCCAGACCTGAGGATGTCGTTCCCTTGAGGATAAGTTCTCCTTGTGCTATTCCCCATCTGCACTCACCTTTTTGGGTGATCCTTGATCCCTGCATTTCCCATTTAGATCCCCAGAATCTTGCACAAGGGTTTTCTCTCTTTTGAACACTTTCTGCGAACACTTTATCTGGAGTGTTTTGTATGTCAAAATCCCACCAGGAATTGCCACCACCCATGTACATTGATGTCACCCATGGAAATGCTGTGAGGAATATGTAGGGACCCTCATCTCCCCCTGCTCCTCCTGCCCCTCTGTGTACAACCCATTGCTTCCCAATTCCTCCCTTAATTCCCTCTTCTCTACTTCACCTAATTGCTCCCATAGGGCTGGATCAAAGCACCATTCCTAAAGGAAGCAATGGGAAAAAAACCCAGAGGAGCCCTGAGCAAAGGCAAATCCAACAGCAGTTGTCCTGTAGAGACTTGGCTGAGCATAGGGTGGCTCTAGCTGGATACGAATGGGGACAACCAGCCCCACAGGATGGTGATATACCATGGTCACCTCCAGATGCTCCCATGGAGTATCTGGGGCACATGGCCTCATGCTGGCTGTCCCACATGGAGGTGGCAGCTGGTGGGCAAGGCGTTTGTGGAAAGATGTCTGTTGGTAAAATAAGAGGAAAATGAGAAATTATATTCACATCCTGACAGAAGTTAT
>NW_005059696.1:0-1495 GCF_000277835.1 Geospiza fortis
ATCCAGTCCAACTCTGTTGAATGGCTTGCGCCCCCTCTAAATTATGAGGTTAAGGAGGTTTAATGGCAGCTTCTCAGACAGCTGGAAAACACTGTTTCCTGCTTGCCAGGTTAGATTGCAAGTTTGATGCTTTATGGTGACAGTATTTAGTTTCTGAACTCTTGTGCTCTGGAAATGTGGTGGTGAGAGATGAATGGCTCCAGGCTGGACAATTGCCTTTCTTTTGCCCGTTTTATGTGTTTCTGTGTGTCCTTTTTGCAGGTAGGAGGGCATCATAAGGCCATCTTCAGCATGGCTTGTGTTATGACACCCCATGTGTGAAAAGGTGCCTTCAGCTCAGTCCTTTACAAGGTTGTTTGTTGCCAGAAGCTGAGATGTGCATGTGGCTGTGAAGATGGTGCTGACCCTGCAGATTGACTCCTGTGTCAGTCAGGGCATGCTGACCCTCTTGTCCATCTTGTTTGAGACTAGTCCTGTCCAGGAGACAACCAGTGCTTTGATTTTATGTGATTTCAGAATGGGAGATTGGCTTTATGGGTCTTGTAAATGTTCTTTCTATCTCCTCTTCCAGAGCAGGTGGCTCAGCACGTTCAGTTTGATGCTTTAAAACTTTTTGATTCTCTGATGGTGTTTTCATGATACAGTTTGTGTCAGTTTGTACCAGAGCACCTACAGGTACCATAATGTCACAAAATATATTGCATCATGTGTGCTTCCCTGGTTAAGCATGTTTTTGCTTATGGTCAGCTCCTTCCCAGCAGAACTGCTTTAATATGGCTTCAGCAGGGATTTCAGTGCTGCTTCAGGCACTCTGTGAGTCCATGATTTTATGCCATAAACCCAAGCATTGTTTGGAAGGAGAGATTCTGGAGAATATAAAGACATGACCACGACATGTGGTTTTGTGGTGCTCTTGTGGCTGTAGCTTGAATTGTGGTACAGTGAGTGATGGGCAGAAATGAGTGTAAGTCCTGTGGGTTGCTTGAGCTGAATTCTTAACAGGGGTAAACTTTAACGTTGACCTGATTTGTAACAGGGAAGTTGAAACAAGAAATGGCCACATTGCAACATATGATAGAGCCTGTCGGGAAGAAAGGTTATTCCCAGTGGCAAACGCTGGTGTTTGCTCTGTGGAATGCTCCAGATATGTTGAGTGTAGAGAGAAGTTGTGAAGAAGGGTTTCAAAGGAGATACTTAAAACCAGCACAGCTTCTGGAGAAGAGTGACCTCAATCTTTTTATCTTTTGCTGAGAAATGAGGAAAATATGAATGCAGTTTGAGATGTGGCTAGCAAAAGGAGTGCTTTTGGAGCAGTTCTTGAGCATCATGATGGAGGATGAAGAAGTTCCTCAAGGCAGCACATGTGTAGAGTGTCAGAACTCTGGCTAAGCATTAGATTCCTGCTTGGTGTTTCCTCCCAGTCTGTCTGCAGATCCTCATTTCGTTCTGTGCTGGTCTGATCTTGTGACTGACCCTGCTTTGAGCAGGAGATTGG
>NW_005059697.1:0-1495 GCF_000277835.1 Geospiza fortis
CTCTTCTTTTTTGTTGGATAGTATGCAGCTTGTCCGAAATTACCAAGTATCACCCATTCCCTTTGACATATCTAAGAGGAAAGGGGACCCAGCATGACCTAGTACAAATAGTACTGATTACAGGTGTCCCATATGCTGAAAAAAATTTATCTTGCAGATAGTCTCCTTTCATAATTTTAAAAGGCAGCTATCCACTTAGGTTGCAGTTGCAGCTGACATCTGTGTCTTAATTTGGGAAGCTAGCAAACCAGGGCAGAGTGTTAAGCCAGGCAACAAATGATGAGACAATGTGTGGAAGGAAGCAGTCTCTCCTTGCCAGCTGCCAAGATCACTGTTATCTTATATCTCTGTACCTCTGCTGGAAGAGTGTCTACAGGACAGCAGATTACAACCTGAGTTTGGCTGGAGATGTAGTCATAATTCCATCTCAAGCAGTTCTCTCTGGTTTCTGGTTACCAAATGGAAGAGTGCAAAGCATCCCAAAAATGGTAAAGCGATCCTATACCCGTTAAAGTTCTCAGTTGTGAATGAGGACCTCAACACCATATAGCAGATTTGTACCAAAGGGCAGAATTTGCTCAAGGCTTCTATCTCTACACATGAAGAGGTCAGAGGATGCATTAGGTTGTCAGCTCAGCTTTAAGTAGTGATGGGTAAAAAATGCACAAAAAAAAGTTAATCACCATGCTGCTACTGCTGAGTCCTAGTGGTGAGTGTCTACATAGCACATACTCATTTCAAGGATTTGGCTTGAAATGGGAATAGCAGGTTATGAAATAAACTGCAAACTGTGAAGCAGCAGGTCAGCAAACAAGGCCAAGTGCTCTCTCAGATGCATGGGGAGAAAATGTAGAGCTTGCTAAAATGTGTAGCTGCAGCCCTAGCTGTACTGAGAGAAAGGATCATAGGAGTATTGTTAAACCACTATAAGGGATATTTGAAAAATGGCTGAGTTTTCTGGTACAACCTACATTCCTCTAAGAGGGAAATGCATCAGGAGCTTATGACATCTTGGGTACTGTGACTGCTAGCAGAAGATAATGGAGGGAGGAAAAATTGTAGCTTAAGTACTTGCTCTTAATGAGCATAGTCTGGGTAGAGAGTTCACTTCCTCGCAGAGTGAAAAGGCAGAATTAAATTGCCTTGATATCATTGGATTTGATAGAACATAATGGCATTCCTAAAATGTGCAGTGAGATGACCAAATGCACATTTCCCCTCCATCCATCCTTAAGCAGATGATGCTTGGCTGAACAACCCATGTGACCTGAGCAGCCCAGGACTTATCCCTCCAGCATGGGGTAGACAGAATTTCTCAGGACTCATATGGGCATTCAGACCTGTTAAGAGATCTGATTCATATAGGAAGATGAGGCTGCTAGCATCCCTCGTTTTTGTATTTTTCCAGAAAACATGGGTGTCATGACATCAGACAATAAACCTATCAATGAAATGATTAAATCTCCCTTGATGGCCCCCAAGCCTTGTGTGACCA
>NW_005059698.1:0-1495 GCF_000277835.1 Geospiza fortis
GAATTTGGGGGGAATTTAAGGGGATTTTGGGCAATTTTTAAAACAATTTGGGAGGATTTAATGAAATTTTGACGGAAACCTGGGGAGGTTTTTTGAGGCTGATTCGGGAGAATTTAAGGGAATTTTGGGTGGATTTTTCAAATTTTTGGGTGGATTTACGTAAATTTGGGGGAATTTTGGGGGGATTTATGTAAATTTTGGGGAATTTGGGGGATTTTTGGGGGGTCTCACCTGGGAGTTGGGCTGGAAGGTGGGGTGGGGGCTCGAGTGCTTCTGGAGGTTCTCCAACATCAGCGCCTGAATTTGGGCAGATTTAGGCAAAATTAAAAATCTTTGAAATTTCACTTCTCATTCATCCACATCTTTGTTGCCCTCCCGCCCCAAAATCCCCAGAATTCCCCCCAAAAATCCCTACAAAAATCCCGTCTTTTGCCCAAAACACACAAAAATCTGAATTTCTGACCCAAACTGCCTCAAAAAACTCCTGAGTTTTGCCTCAAAATCCCTCAAAAGTAACCCAAAATTTGAATTTTTTCCCGAAATCCCCTCATAATCCCTTATAAACCTCAAAGTCGTGAATTTTGCCTCAGAGCGCCCCAAAAATTGCAATTTTTTACCTCAAATCCCCTCACAAACACGTGAAAAATGAGGATTCGGCCTCAAATCCCTCAAGAATCCACAAAAAATTGCAACTTTTACCTCAAACCCGCTGAAAATTTAACAAAAACTTCACTTTTTACCTCAAACTGCCTCAGGCTCTTCTAAAAGTCCCCAAAGCCTCAAGTTTTACCCCAAATTCTCTCCTGAAGTCACCACAATTAATTTGTTTTTGATAAAATCCCCCCAAAACAAGGATTTCATCTTGAATTATGGAAAAAAAATACGTTCAAAATGATAAAAATCTGGGTTTTGCCCCAAATTCCTCAAAACCGCGACTTGTACCCCAAATCCCCTCACAATTTTGCCAAAAACGGGTTTTAAACTTTAAATCACCTCCGATTTCTCCTCAAACTCATCCAAACCGGGATTTTTACCTCAAAGCTGCTAAAACATCCCCCAAAATTGGAGTTTAAAACTTAAATCCCCTCGGACTTTTACTGGAATTCACGAAAACCACGACTTTGACCTCAAATTCCCTCACAAATTTCGCAAAACCGGAGCTTTAAACCCAAACCTCCTCAGACTTTTCCAAAAACTCACAAAATCCTCAACTTCTACCCCAAAACCTCTCAAACTTTTCCTAAAACTCATCAAAACCGGGATTTTCACCTCAAATCCCCTCACGGAAACCTCAAAACCGGAGCTTTGAACCGAAATCGCCTCAGAACCGCAACTTCACCTCAAATCTCCTCAAAAACTCCTCAAAACCGGAGCTTTAAACCCAAACCCCCTCAGACTTTCATCAAACTCATCCAAACCGGCATTTTCACCCCAAATCCCCTCACAAACTCCCCAAACCCCTCCCTTTAAACCCAACCCCCCCTCAGCCTCTCCG
>NW_005059699.1:0-1495 GCF_000277835.1 Geospiza fortis
CCAAAAGAAACCAAACACCTAAGTGAAGCACTAAATGACAGAGCAATCACATAACCAACAAGCCAAACCAAGAAATGTTCTGTTGTCATCTCCCACAACACTGTGCATGCTAAGGAACCTCAGATCAGGAAGGAAGGAACTGCTGAGGAAGTCCTGCACACAAGGCCTGTTTCTGATTTATCAGTGGAGATCACACGTGGCTGAGCTCCTCTCTGTCTCTAACCCTCCATCACCCTTCTGTCACACTTGCTGTGTTAAACATTGCTCACCATCTGCTGACATCCAAGTGCCTTCACATCCCCACTGATCTGGAGCTAGAAATTACTTCCTAATCTGCAGGCACGCAGCTCAGGGCAGCCTTGGGACCACCATTGATGTACACAAGGCAAGAGAATGCCCATGCTGTGAAGAAGACACCAAACAAAACAGGTACCTGTGCTGGGGGATGTGCCCTCATTATAGACTAATGTGATAAGAGACCTGACTCAGCCCTGATTGCAGCCCTTGAGAATTTAAGGCCATGCTTGGGTTACCCTAACTCAAAACCACATAGAATCCTGCTTCCTTATATATACAAAGCACATTACAGAGCTGGGAAAAAAGAAATATTGAGGCGCCTCTCTTTTCATTTGGCTTTCTTTACAACCCTGAATTTATACAGCCAGAAAATTAAATGAATCAAAGAGTCTCTTAGGAGTCCCAGATACAAATGGCAACTAGTCTTACACAGTCAACCAGGGTGCAACCTGGGACAGTCATTCACCAAAAAATCCCACAAACACAAAACTCCCATAACATACAATGTGATGATACTTGATACTGTTCTGAATTATCCAAAAAAATTCAGGCTAAACGTTTAATTTGAAGTGCCTGTGGACAGGGAAAGTAGCAAAGCTCCTGATCATATGTTTATGAATGCTTAAAAAGTAAAATGCAGGCATACTCCTGGAGCTATTTGATCACAAAAATAGGAAATACACTTTAAAGAATAAACATTTTGCATAGTTGCACCTAGTGTAAACACAGAGCAATTGCTATGCAAAGCACCTCATATGAGAAACTTCAATGTATCTGCTTGCAGGAGGAACCAAAGCACTGAGCAGTGAAGAGCTGCAATTCAAACTGAACAAAATAAAATTTTCCAGGCCTACAGACACTTAGAACAACATTAAAACCAGGTAACCAAATAATCTCATCAGCTGGAAGAGTTTAGTCTTAGAGTCCCTGGCTAGAACTGAATTGTTGAGGACAACAATAAAACTGAGTCAGCTGGCATTTTCTTTCCTCATTTAATGCACACTCACTCCTCCAACAGGTGTGTATATAGTACACTATGGAATTAAGCTCTTTTCCTTTTTATTTGTACATTTTTAAGGAGTGCACAGTCTAGTCACTAATAGCATCTGACCCCTCTCAAAGATTTACAAACAGCATTATTTGATATTAGATTAGGAAACTTTATTGGCTTAGTTGCTCTGGCACAGCTTTTGCAGTC
>NW_005059700.1:0-1495 GCF_000277835.1 Geospiza fortis
GGTCTCTTCCAACCCAGACCATTCTATAATCCTACAATTCAATGAATTCAAAATAATCATAATTGCATTTGTAATAATTTGGGCTCTAGAAAGCTGTTTTAACAGAGATGAAATTGCAGTTGCCTCTTCCTTGAACTTCCAGTTATGATGAGCTATGGTGATACTGTACACAAGTTTCCCTAAAAACCTTTAGCAGACTAATGTCTTGATTACATAATGCCATGATTATGTATTTAGTCATGGTTTTAAATGAGAAAATTTGTCTCTAAAAGAGTATCTTCTGGATATCCTGTGCCAATAAAGGATTTGGAAAGGCCCATGTACTGCTATGATAAGCCCAACTGACCTCACTCTTTGCATTTTTCCATGTAAATTGGTGAATGTGCCTGTGGACCAGTAGAAGTGTGTGTTATGCTGACAAACATGGAGCAGGAGTCAACCAAGCACAGGAGATTTCTTTGTCCAATCTCTTTAAACATATGGTAGTCATAGTAAATTCTGTGAATGGAGCTATGGTGCTATAGAGAGGCTAAAATCCACACGATGCATCAACGTAATTTTTACTGGCAGGAGAAGAATTTGATCACTAAGTGACATGCCAGCCATATGACAGCCCTTAAACAGTTCCTGTCAATCAGCTGCTATTTGTCAGTACCCTTATTTATCCTTTCAGGGTATATATCAATTTACATTATCATCATCTGAAAGAGCGTACAGTATTCCTGAAAATAAAAGCCCATTCTGGTAGCCAAGAGAAAGGAAAACAAAAGATTTGTATCACTGTAGCATATGCATGTCATTGTAGGGTTTTCTGGTATCATGTACAGGAGAAGCTGTCTAGGGGAAAAGCACCCTGAAACCATATAATTTTATTTTTTTTAATTTAAAAGTGAAATGGTAAGAAACAGAAGAGATAAATGTGCACTAGAACTTAAGGCATCTATCACTGCCTGATTATTCTAACCTTACATAGCTAATATCCTCATCTATGAAGACATCCTTCCAAATCATTTGCTTGATTTTCCACTGTAGCCCAAGTTAAGAAAATCACTTAAGCCTATGCATAATTTCAAGCATGCATTGTTAAGAGATTAGAAAGCAATTACAGCTTGTCAAACCTCTTCAGACATGGTCAAATCCCTTCTCTTCATCACAGTCCTCTTAAAATAGCTGCATCTAATGAGGGGAGAGATTCAAGACTGCTGGACCACAGATTTGAATGGGGAAAGACCTGTGTGGGCACCTGTCCATATCTCCCACATAACTTTCTCTTGTCAGGGACATATATGGGCCAGAGGGCACTTGCAGTGTAGATTGAATAGTCAGGATGCCAGTGGTCTTAAGAAATTTATGTGGAGGTTGATTAAATCTCTGGGTAGAACTGGCTAAAAGAGATGTGCTTCCAAAAGTTTTGTCATTTTCTCTGTTCTGACGAGTCAGTGAAGACAGGACAGCATCTTGTTTGGAAAACTTTCTTCCTTCTGATTTTTTTTTT
>NW_005059701.1:0-1494 GCF_000277835.1 Geospiza fortis
AAAATCCTGGGTGAAGGGATTTTTCAAGAAAATATCATTGTGACAAAAATCTATAGAACTTTTATTGCAAACAGTAATCAGTCCTGCTTGCATTTCTGACTGTGAAAGGGCTAAGAAACTTTTGAGCATTTTTCATTCCCATAAAATAAGAGAAGCTCAACTAAGCTACTAAATGTTCCTTCAGAATATTTTATCTTAGCATGAGCAAAACTCCCAAATCTACAAAAGCAGACAAATTTGAAAAGGACAGGTTTTGTAACACTTGTCTGATGATTTCAAATACTTCAGAAAGGCATTAACTACCTTTTCAAACACAATTACATTCACGTTCTGAAATAACAACTGTAGGAAAACATTATGTGATGGAGGAAAAGCACATTTTCCTACTTTTCACCTTACCAAAAGTAAATCACCACAATTTTAGCTTACAGAGAATACAGAAGTTAATACCCACATGCCGTATCACTCCTTTATCCAGCAAGCTCTGCTTTTTGGCAGTCATGACAAAGTAGTGCGTATCATCCTTGTAGTAGACAATGTTCTCCAAGTCAATGCCTTGTGACAGAACAAAAGATGGTAATGAAGGAACAAGTTAGGAGTTATGTGCAACAGAAGTTCTACCAGAAGAATTGAAACTGCATGGTTAGAAAGAGAGAATGCCAAGCAACTTTCTGCCTTGGCTCTGGATGACTTTAAAATCTGAACTGTCAACAAAACCACAGCACATTTCACCTGCATAAAGCTACCTCTTTTAAAAAACCCATTTATCATCACTCTAAGGTTTGCATTCAGATGTGGAGCGCAAAAACAAAACTCTGGATTCATGACCTCTTCTCATTTAGGGCTTTGATTTCCTGAAAACTATAAATTCTCCACTTCTGAATCAAAGTGACACACATCTGCTTTGTACAGCAGAACAGCTACAAAAATAGAGAAGTCATATTTCAGAGGCAGCACTGACTGACTGCCTTGCACAAGATGCTTGTTTCTTGATTAAACACACAAATCTGAGCTGCAAAATCGTAATTATAAAAACAAATAGTTTATATTTCACTGGAAATCTGTCAAATGCTGGCAAACCTGTGGCATCTCGGAGGTCCTGGAAGAACTTCTGGTTGAAGATGAAGGCCACACCGCTGATCTCTTCTACTTTGGCTTCAGCTGTGGTGTTGCGATTGATGAAGTTTGCTGTGATAGCGATTGCAAGCTTGCCACGGAATTCTTTTCGGCGAAACCCTGCAGGAAGGATAAAGTGGCAATGCTGCAAAGCAAACATCCTTCAGAGAGGGATCAGTATGCCACAGGCAGGTGCACTCACAAAGTAAAGGGAGAGAAGGGAATTGATGAGCTACAAACTCATCCAAAGAGGAAAAAGAGTGTTGTTCCCTAAACAACACTTCTCTGCTTCATCAGAAAAGTGTTGTTTAGGGAAAAAGCTGCCCACCACCTCATCTCTCATCTCAGTTCCTAAAGCTGCAATTTCCATTAAGAAAA
>NW_005059702.1:0-1494 GCF_000277835.1 Geospiza fortis
CAGTGAGGTCACCTTGGAGCTCCTCCTCTCCAGGGTGAACAATCCCCATTGATCCCGTGATTTTTGCTGTCAGGCTGCTTTGACAGCTGAGAAACGTTAATTGGCTTGGAGTTTCTGCTCTGTGTTGCTTCATTAAAAGCTGGGCAGCCCCCAGGAGATAATTCCTGTGCCGGCCTGGGGACGCAGACCCCTCTCCAATCCTCATTCCAGTTCTCTGATAAACCTTGGTGTCGTTTTCAGGAAAACTCACCCTGATCCCACAGAGCCCACAGGTGAGTCCCACCTGCTCTGTTCCAAAATTCAGCCAGCTGGGGAGGCAGCCCTGCCCAGGGTAGGTTTGATAACAATAATGTTATCATCGCCTGAATTTGGTTTGCCTGGAGAAATAAGATCTCCTGAAAGGAAACCTCCATAAAACTGGTCCCTGGTTCATTACCTGAATTCAGGTAGTGATAACAATAATGTTATCATCACCTCTATTTGGTTTGCCTGTGCAATAATCCATGGCTTTTAGTGCAATACAACATGCCTGGAGAAATAGGATCTCCTTGAAGGAAAGCTCCACAAAAGTGGTCCCTGGTGCTGGTTGTGAGGGCCCAGCAGGCAGCTCGGGGACTTTGGGGTGTGCTAAACACAGCAGGCCAGCAGGAAGCTCTGCTCAGCACTGAAAGCACACTCTGTGGCCCTGCTGTCATGGCAGGGCTCAGCTGCTGTGTTTGAGCTGCTTTGTGAGCACACAACAGCTGAGGGGATGGGTGCCAGTGAGAGGGGAGCTGGAAAACCCAGCTTTTCAAAAAATAAAATCACAATCATGGAATCTTTGGGTTGGAAGCGACCACCTGGACATGAAAGGGCATCAGACCTGTGCTGCTCTGATCCTGATTTGAGTCAATTGGATCGATTTTCATTAGGAGGGGAATTGGCTCTGCATGGAGGGGATGGACAGGGAGGGTCAGGTTTTGTGAGCTGGCCAACAAAACCCAAATATTGCAATAGGAGGGACATTAATGAAGGATTTAGCACAGAACTATTGGATTACATTCCTGTCCTGGCCCTGATCCTGCTCAAGGCTCAGGAGCAGGTGAATAAAAGGCTGGTGCTTGTTTCTGCTGAGCTGTCAGCACGTCTTATTTAATGACTGCTGGAGCAGATCAAGTGAAAAGAGCTTTCTCTCACACTTATCTGTCACCATCAAGCTTTTATTTCCTTTGTCAGCTGTGATTTCGAAGTAGCAGGAGCTGTGGACACGATTTTTGATTTATTTATGGCTCAGAATTATTATTTTTTTATCAAAATGCAGCTGCTTGCCCAGAGTTATTCATTTTCTGGCTGCACCGTGGTACCTCAGATCTCACACACAGAGAGGGGAAGGTGCTAACTAATTACAAAAGCTGGGTGTGTTGTTTGCCATGCCAGCTTTGATTAAAAGCTCTTTTTATCTACAGGATCAGAGAATCCTGGAATGGTTTGGGACATAAAGGGACCTTAAATCCC